>NC_060143.1:239271348-239574378 GCF_021461385.2 Schistocerca piceifrons
TACTTAAACCTAACTAACCTAAGGACATCACACACAACCATGCCCGAGGCAGGATTCGAACCTGCGACCGTAGTAGTCGCGCGGTTCCGGACTGCGCGGCTAGAACCGCGAGACCACCGCGGCCGGCTAGGCATGTTTCATTTGGGACTAGTTGAAGTTTATGTGTAAAATCAAAACACAAATAGAAACACAAATAAAAATCCAGTGCAATCCTAGGTGTATGTCTTAAGTGTCTTTTAAGATGAAGCTTGAATTATCTTGCCACGAATGTTAATTGAAGACTGTGATACATTTTGATTGTTGTAAATTGGCTTCTTGCAGCGAAGTATAATTTTTAGCTGTTTCCTATACAAAATTTAATTTACCGTATGTCCAGTTTCAAAAACAGCACTTCCTTATACTATTCCCGCGCTGCCTACCGTTTTTTAGAATCTAAGAAAACGCAGTTCATTCACGAAAGAAGTGGCTTACAAAGCAATTTTTGACCTATTATTGAGTACTCTGTTGTTCGTCAGTCTGGGATCATAAATAATTTGACTTAACAGAAAAGATAGAGAAGAGCGGTACGTTGATACATGCTGTCGTTTAGTAATTGCACGAACCTTACGGAGATGTGAACAAACTCTTGTGCCAATCATTTCAAGGGAGGCATTACGTATCACGTAGTGGGTTATTGGTGAAATTCCGAGAGAGTATGTTCAAGTAGAGATGGCCGACATATTAGAAATACACACGTCTCGCGAATTGACCACTACGAAATAAAAAAGAAAAATCGAATTAATTAGAATTCAAATGTAAGTTTCTTGACTGTTCTTCTCATGCACTACTCGACTCGAACAGAGAAGGGTCAGGGCGGACCTGATCGTGTTACCTCTAAAACGGCACGTCACACACCGTAAAATGTAGATTCATGTGCGAGGCTGAGCAATGGTTCACAATAGTTGCGAGACTTTTGAACGTTTCGTGAAACGTGTTCACCCAGTTCCACGAGGGCATTCTGAATAGTAATGTCTCCGAATTTTTTATGTGAAAACTCTCAATATCTTTTACATAAAACAAACATTATTAGCGTGTTAACTCCGCCATAGCCGGTCCCAAGCCCGGTTGAGAAAGGAGGAGGGGGAGGAGTAACAACTCCTTAAAAAAACCGTGGTTCATCTGGCCCGGGTGATAGTACCTCGTGAGGGCCCCTTGCCACGGATACGGTGAAGACCTCAACGGCAGCGAAGGCGGAGAAGATGGACTTCGGTACGGCGGAGCTGGCGGAAGAGGCACCTTTTCTCTTTGGGTACAAAAAGGGTACAAGTAGCGACTGAACCCCAGAGGGGTGGCTACAGACGGCGTCTGACTCATGGTGAGCGTCTGACTTTAAGCTGGGCAACCTACTGCCTATGTGGAAAGTAACGGGAAACTACCACATTACATTCCCAAGCAGTACATGTTATGTCTCTCCATGTGAAACATTCCGGAGTTAAAACTTCCCCTCATTCGGATCTGCTGGAAGGGAACACACTGAGAGGAGACGTATTTGAAAGGAAGAAAGGGACGGTGAATGGAGGAAAGATACGTATTGGAGCATGGAATGTGAGGACACTACTGCAAGGCTAGAGAATGGAAAACAGGAGATGAAAAGGAACAGATTACATGCCCTCGGTTTGTGTGAAATGAGATGGGGAGAGAATGGGGAGATAGAAAGTGGAGATTATAAGCTCTTTTACTCAGGGGAAATCAAGAGTGGTGAAAACGGAGTAGGAATATTGATAGGGCAAAAGTTGAAAAATAAGGTAATGAAGGTATAATATATTGATGGAAGACTGATGATGATGCGACTGAAGGGTAGTTCAGAAAATTTGGTATTAATACAGGTATCTGTGCCAACCAGCCAGCATAGAGATGAGGAAGTGGAAGAATATTATGAGAAAATACAAGAACTCATCGAGAAAGAAAATAGAAATGCCTGCGTTATCATCATGGGGGACTGGAAGGCAGTGGTGGGTGAAGGAAGAGATGAAGATACAGTAGGAAAATTTGGATTAGGAATAAGAAGTGAGAGAGGTGAACGACTAATTAGTTTCTGTAAAGAAAATTCATTAGCAGTGGGTAACACATTATTTGAACACCACAAAAGGAGACGTAAACATGGATATCAAATTTGAATAGGGAAAGATATCAGTTGGACTACATCCTGATACAAAAAAGGTTAAGGAACTGTTTGAAGAATTCTAAAGCTTATCCAGGAGCGGATACAAATTCAGACCACAACCCAGTGATGGGAGAAATGCAAGTGAAGTTGAGAAACGTCTGGAGCGGTAAAGCAAAGGAGGTAGGAAAGGCATCAGATTTGGAGAACAGATTTATGGGAAAACGGCGAAGAGGTAGTGTTAATAAAACTGTTAATAACAAAGGGATAAAAATGAGGGAAGGACTCATGGACTCTGCCAAAGAAGTACTAGGAATTAGAGTATCCCAAAGCACAAGGAAAGAATGGATAACAGAAAACATGTTGAAAAAGATGGAAGAGAGGAGAAAGTAGAAAAGTGTAGAAACTGAAGATGGCAAAAAGAGGTACAGGAAACTGAATAATGAATTAAGAAGAGAAACTGAAGAAGCAAGAGAAAAATGGATGAAACAGAATTGCGACGGAATAGAGAAAATGGAGAAAGAGGGAGAGTATGAAATGATGTATAGACTGGTTAGTGAGATAGTTTTTGAACGTAAAAGAGAGAGGAATAACATGCAAATAGAAAGAGCGAATGGTACTCTAGCAGAAGAACGACAGAAGTCTTTGAACAGATGGCAAGAATATATTGAATGTCTGTATAATGGGGATGAAATGCAAAGCGAAATTAAAGTTGAAGAGGAGCAATATGTGCCGGAAGATGGAAAGGGATTTACCGTCTTGGAAGCAGAAGTAGAAAAGGCGCTGAAGGTGATGAAGAACAGGAAGGCATGTGAAATTGATGATTTGCCAGAAGAACTGTTGAAGAGTCTGGGAAACAGGGTGAGAAAAGAAAAAGTCTACCTCTGTAACGAGATATATGACAAAGGGGAATGGTCTGAGGACTTCGTTGCAATAGTTATGATACCAATAGAGAAAAAGAGGAAATGTGAAGAGCACTGGACCATCAGTCTAATTTCTCATGCAG
Source organism: Schistocerca piceifrons (assembly GCF_021461385.2). NCBI lineage: Eukaryota > Metazoa > Arthropoda > Insecta > Orthoptera > Acrididae > Schistocerca > Schistocerca piceifrons. Next base: position 239,274,495 of record NC_060143.1, read on the forward strand.
CTAAAGTCTTGCTGAGAGTGTTGAGTAGAAGGTTATATGGCAAGCTGGATAGAGGGATTGCAGAGGAGCAGTTTGGCTTTAGAAGAGGAAAAGGAACAAGAGATGCTATTGGGCTTTTATGAACTATAGGGGAAAGATATATGGAAAAGGGTAGAGAAATTTTTGCTGTTTCTATAGATTTAGAAAAGGCTTTCGACAGAGTTCAGCGGCACAAGCTGATGGGTATTTTGAAGAGGAAAGGAGTAGATGGGAAAGAGAGACGACTGATACAGAATCTATATTTACACCAGAAAGTAAGGATAAGGATTGGAAATGAAATGTCAGAAGAAAGCAGCATTGGACGAGGTGTTAGACAAGTTTGTGGCCTTTCCCCACTGTTGTTTAACGTATGCCTTGAAGAGATTATTGTGAAAAGGTTAGATGGGAAAAGAGGAATATGTATTGATGGAAAGATTTGCTGATGACTTGGTATTAGTGGCAGAAAGTGAGCTGACAGTGAATAACATGCTGAAAGATCTGAGTGAAGCTTGTGTGGAATATGGGATGCAAATAAACACAGCAAATACAAAGAGTATGGTCATCAGTACAAGACGCAGACTGTCCAGTATTAAAATAGGACAATCTACCATTAGCCAAATAAGTGAGTTTAAATGTGTTGGAAGCACAATAACTGAAGACCTGAGATGTCACCAGGAGGTGAAAACTCGAATTGCCATAGCGAAGGAGGCATTCAACAGAAAGAGGAGACTCTCATGTGGCAAATTAGATAAAGGACTAGGGAAACGGCTTGGCAAATGTTTTGTCGGAGTGTGGAACTATATGGGGCAGAAACATAGACGCTGAGACGAGAGGATGAAAAAAGGTTAGAAGCATTTGAGGTGTGGATGTGGAGGAGAGTGGAGAGAATAAGCTGGATGGAAAGAGTGAGTAATGAAAGAGTATTGGATAGGGTTGGTGAGAGAAGATGTCTGCTGAAGGTTGTAAGACAACGGAAAAAGAACTGGTTGGGACATTCATTGAGAAGGGAGTGCTTGCTAGCAGATGCTTGGGAAGGATTGGTTTGTGGAAGAAGACTGAGAGGAAGAAGGAGATACAAGATGATAGAAAAGATTTTCCTCTTAAAATATTCGGAGACATTACTTTTCATCACGCTCTCTTACTATAGACAACCGGCATCTGATGTCAGTGTTCATGTCGATACGGCCAAATGTAAAGCAGTACTCTAGCAAGTGACTCATCAGAAACTGTAAAATGGCAATCCGTTGAAAGAATAAGAACACGTCTTGACATAATAAATGCCAATGAAGTCTCAAGATCGATAATGTAAAAGCTCTGGAGTATTCGAACACTGGAAAGTACTGGAACAGTACTGGAGTAACTATCGAAGCCTCACAATCCACGTTCATACTTGATAGGATGAAACTCAACTGCAGAGACATCTCTAAACAGTAATAGCACGTAAATATTAACCAAGTAATACAAACATTTATTACCTTTTCGATCGCAAAATATTTTTATTATCTAATGACCAGTTTCACTGCCTTATGCTCCTACATCAACCATACGAGTAAAATGACCGTTAACGAATAGCACTTCAGTGTGAATTACAGCAACATAAACTGGATTTGATACTGCAGTACACTTTCACCTGGTATTTGTAGACAAGCATTTTACATTTGGTTATGGAGAACAAGGCAGTAAAGTCAGTCGTATGTCAATAAAAAGAGTTTGCGAACGAGAAAGGAATTAAAAATTTTGTATTACCGACAGTACTGCGATCGTAACGTACCAGTGACTATGTCTCATCTGAGTTATGGTCTCAAACGCACCGCTGTCGTACTCTTGGAGATGGCCACAACCACGCAGGCTAATACCACTTGCCTCAGTGCGCCATTGTGTCCCAGTGCATGAGTTAGATGAACATACTGGATCACAATAGGCCGAATGCAGCCTTAATTTCTTCTCAGACAAGCACAATTTAATGTCGATCCTCAAAATAGAAACATTACACACGACGAAGAAAAGAAGGATTTGGAGAGTGGGCACGAATCATTAGGGGATGGAGTACAGATCTTCGCGTTTTTCGATGATATTTCCGATGGTTTGAAAATACAGAAATGATATATAAATTTATTGAGGTAACTTGCAGACTCGGTACATGTGTTATTTTTTTAGCAAACAACCTCACGTTTGGTTCATGTAGTGCATCAATATCCCATTCTGCCATCAGGGGCGCCAACCTAGCTGCCAATTACGATGACTACTTTCACTGGTGGGAACGTGACCGCTGTGTGTTTCGGTTTCATGAAACGAACCCTGAAACAACTCTTCGGCGTAGATTTCACACCGAATACGTTGAAGAACCTCCAAGCAGGCCTATAATTTACCATTGGCACAAAAACTTTGTTGCGACGGGTTGTTCATTGCGGCATGATAAATCACAAAGTGATCTGCGTGTTGATCATTATGTCGAACAGGCTAGTGAGTGCTTTACTCCCAGTAACCAAAAAGCAACGCAACGTGTGTCTCACGAGACTGGCTTTCCACAAGAAACACTTCGGCGCGTACTGCGTAAACGTTTACACTTGAAACCATAGACTCACAATGGTTCAAATGGCTCTGAGCACCATGGGACTTAACTGCTGAGGTCATCAGTCCCCTAGAACTTAGAACTACTTAAACCTAACTGACCTAAGGACATCAGACACATCCATGCCCCAGTAAGGATTCGAACCTGCGACCGTAGCGGTCGCGCGCTTCCAGACTGTATCGTCTAGAACCGCTCGGCCACTCCGGCAGGCGGATAATGAATGTTCGATGCCTGTGAGGCACCTACGTAAACGATTTCAGTTTTATAAAAAAAAACTGCTGTCTACATAAAGTGTGGCGACGTTTCACTGGGGAAAAAAAAGAAAGCCTATCAACTATGAAGGGTCGAGGGTGAAGTTTCCGTTGCTTCTAGTTGATGACTGGTTATCCAAGAAAGAAAGGTCTGTTAACAGGAACTCTGACACTTGGCATTGAATGGATGATACAGTAGGATGGAGTGCCGCATAGGACGAATAACTACACAGGGAAAAGTGTCGTAAGACACCTCATCCTAATTTAGTTTTATCGCTGTGAATAGAAACGTTTGAGAAATTGAGCCTTTATAACTATGGATCAGTCACTGATTGCGGCAATGAAATGTTTCCACGATAGGATTTGATTAGGTGGTATTGGCTCATCAGAACCCGTCAGCCTATCGTGCAATGCACGCTTACGGAGTGTGGTCCAGCTGTTCCTCTCCTATTACAAATGTCTGCTGGTGACGGGACCAAACAACTCTGAACCGAGAGGTCATCAGACCTTTCGATGGAAACAGTTACGCCGTGGCAGCGCTGTGGACTTTACCAGACGCAGCTTATTGTCTGTCGTTCCCAGCAATTGTTATTTCCAGGAAATGCAAAAAAAAGTGGGTGTGGAAGTTAACTACTGCATCATCCATCACAGTACTACTGTACATCAGACTGATGTTATTTCCAGCGCGCGCGCGCGTGCGTGTGTGTGTGTGTGTGTGTGTGTGTGTGTGTGTTGTGTGTGTGAGTGAGTGCGTGTGTGTGTTTTAGGAGTATACGAGCACTCAATGGCGAGGTTATCAGCGTCCTTAGAAAAATTAAAAGAAACGATTGTGGATGAAACGGCTAAAGATGTGACACAGTGAGTAGACTTACAAAATGGCAATACTCACTCACTCCCACCTCCTTAATGTAGACCCACACAGCCACTCTACCTCACACGCCGTAATACAAGTTGGAAAGGTGGGTAAACATGGGATTAAAACATCAATAAAACGTCAGAGTAGCTAAAATAACAAGACAGGGAAATGCGACTGTCCCACCATTTACAAAAATTAAAACAAGTCAGGTTAGGGCTAAGACAGCAACATCGGGAAATGCTACTGGCTGACCACTTACAATAAACATGGGTGAATCAGTCACCCCGTTAGCACATGAAGAACATGTCTCTAAAACTTTAGATACCAAGTTGGACATAGCACAAAACCTTAAAACTCTAACCACATTCATCTGAATAGAGAGCAGACTGTCGGTAAATCTGCCGCTGCCCTTTGATCCGAAAATAAAACATAGTCTAGTACAATATGAAGCAACAGGGATCTGTAAGCCACAAGCACCACACACTGTAGGGTCCTCTCGCCGGAGAAGAAGCCTTTTGTCATAGGGCTGTCCCTGTAGGAAGACGAGTGAGATCCTCATCCCGCCTGCGAGGCTGCAAGGAGGGACGCCATGTCACGGTTTACTGTCTGTCACTCCCAACCACTGCTATTTTCAGGAAATGCAGAAGCAAAAGTGGGTAGTGATGGAATTACACTGGAAAGATGAGTTTCGTAAAAGTGTGCTAAGCGTGTAATTGTTCTCTTCAGCATAAAATAAGTATTTCTGGGATGCGCTAAGCCATTAGTAATCTAACCAATAACATTTCATCAAATCTAATATTGCTCAAAGACTTGTTATTGTCGCAGTGACGCTAGCAGAAGAACAAACACCAGCAACACCTGATTATCAGACAGTCGTTGTACAATGATCTTACAAGTACACACATTTCCTACATGGTAGCCATGGTACTCTAACAAGTAGAGCACTAGACTCCGGATCAGTAGACCCTGGGTTCAGTTCCGTGAGGGCTGGGCATTTTTCCTCATTCCAGTGTCTCCACGGCGGCCCCAGGTGTGCTCAGCCCGAGTACAGAGGAACTTTTCCGGGGGGAAAAGGACGGCGGGATGATAGGCCCGTCACCCCTCCCCCTCCTACAGGCGCGGTGGATACAAGGACACCAGTCTACCGGTCGTCAGACCAATGGCTGCGCCACATACTTCGCTTTACTTTAGTCCACTTCAAAGAAAAACTAGAAGTCTCGCCATAAAGCCCTGAAGACTAGGCGGTATCTCATGAAAGCCAATCATCTACTTTAGCGTGTAAGTTGATCAGTAAATATAGGATTGCAGTTCAAAAGGTCACTGGTTCAAACCTAGCATTTTCCGCTGTTGCAATCTGGAAGGTCACTTGTTCAGTTCTAAGTTTTTCACTTAGTACTTCCTTCATCTCTGTTAGAGATTTGCTAATGCGAAATATATCAAGTTACATCATGGTTACTTATGATCCGCCGGAAGCTGTGGCCGAGCGGTTCTAGGCGCTTCAGCCTGGAACCTCGCGACTGCTATGGTCGCAGGTTAGAATCCTGCCTCGGGCATGGATGTGTGTGATGTCCTTAGGTTATTTAGGTTTAAGTAGTTCTAAGTTCTAGGGGACTGATGACCTCAGATGTTAAGTCCCATAGTGCTGAGAGCCATTTGAACCATTTGAACTTAGGGTCCAGTCACATTAATATGACCACCGCCTATGATCGACGACAACATAACAATAATCACTCACAGACGCCAGGTAGCATCACTAGAAGTGGAGGATACATAAAAAGTGTCGAGGGATGCGCAACAGTGCAGTACTCGTCACAACGGGGAAATGGAGCCGTATATCTGACGTCCAAATGGCATGGCCAATGATGCTCGGGAAAACGGTAGAAACATTTCCGAAACAGATAATTTTGTAAGCATTTCACGTGTCGTCGTGATTAAAGCATACCGTAAATGGCGCTATCCGAAACGGGCGCCAAAGCATCTCTGGTGCACCACGTGCCAACGATGACGGAGTGAACGAGGGCTGCCGAGATGTTCAAATGGTTCAAATGGCTCTGAGCACTGTGGGACTTAACATCTGAGGTCATCAGTTCTCTAGAACTCAGAACTACTTAAACCTAACCAACCTAAGGACATCACACACATCCATGCCCGAGGCAGGATTCGAACCAGCGACCGTAGCGGTCGCGCGGTTCCAGACTGAAGCACCTAGAAGCGCACGGCCACAACGGCCGTCTGTCGAGATGTGTATGGGCGAACAGATATACAACTGTTAAGCAACTGACTGTACAGGTGAACCAAGTGAACTAAGAGGCTACTAACGGTGCCTTCTCAATGACGGTTCAGCGAACGTTGCTGCGTATGAGCCTACCCTGCAAGCCCCTGATTTATGCAACTATGATGACCGCTGTTCATCGGCGACTAAGACTGGAATTTATACGTCACTACCGCATCTAGGCGTGTACTGAGGTGGCCTTTCAGATGAATCACGTTTCATGCTCCATCGAACAGATGGCCATTGGCGTATACAGCATATTACGCTTGAAGGCAAGCACCCAGAAACCAGGAGGGAGCGTTATGGTCTGCGGATTGTTCTGAAGGCATTTACTTGGTGGTTTCGCCATTCTCGAAGGCACAACGGATCAGTACAAGTATGAAATTATCCCTAGGGACCACCCCTGCATGGAATTTGTTTTTCCTCCGAACTTTGCATTTTACAGCAACACTCCTCACAGTGCACGCGCGTCGTTCGAAGAGCACGAGGATGGTTTTTTCATACTCACCTGGCCCAACCGAGAATCTGTAGGACTACCTCTATCCACCTGTTCCCGCCGTGGATTCTCGACCGAGAAATCCATAGCAGGCGGCTACGGGACTGGGGTCGGCATGGCTCCACATCTCTGTCGGTTCATTCAAAACCCCAGAGACTCTCTTCCTGTACGTGTCGTGCATTCAGGTGGTCACAGCAGTGACTGGATAGTGTTCATTGGAGGGTGTCATCCCGCTCCTAACACCTCCTGCGTCTCAGCCTGTTTTGCGCGTCTTCAGTGATAATCATTCTCTTGGTTATTCTCTTCCTCTGCGCTTTCTGTCTGACGGTCTGTATTAAAATATATTTTGGGATATTCTTTCTTATCCAATTCTCCTGAAGTTTCCAACCCATAACAGTCTTTTGCATTCTGTTTCATCAATCAAAATATCTTTCTTGTGCGTTAATTCCTGCACATCTTTATTCCCTCTATATTCGTAAAGGGAGTCCCTTGATGCTCGCCTTAGAAAGCTTCTTCAGCTCCAATGTTGTTGCCCGTCTTCCTTGGAGTCATTCAGCACTCCGAACTATAGATGGTAACTGACTCACTAATGGCTTTATATATATTAAGTTTCGTTTTTAATGCGATTTTTGGGGACCGCAAAAGAAAGTTTAATTTTGATACTGCTCTTCTCCGTGGCATCAGTCTGTTTCTCAGCTTCAACTTCTCCATCTTCATTAAACTATACTCTCAGGTATTTCCAACTTTCGCATTTACCAATTTTTACATATCTGATGTAGCAATTCTCTGTGTTTTGTATTTCGTATTGTTGAAGTTCCACTTCAGTCCCTATTTCATATATTATTCTACAAATTTTCTTAACTTACATCTATATGGCTGCTCTGCAACTCATACATAAGTGCCAGGCAGAGAGTTTTTCGAACCACTTTAAGAATATTTCTCTAACGTTCCACGCTCTAACAGCACATGGGAAGAAATGAACAAATAAATCCTTCATTAGGAGTTCTGATGTCTCTCATTTTATTATGATATACATTTCTCCCTATGTATGCTGGCAACAGTAAAATTTTTCACTATCAAAAGGACAACGTTGGTGACTTCAATTTCGTGAAAAGAACTCGACGTGTCAAAAAATACATTTGTTTTAATGATTGCAATCCCAACTCCCGTATCGTATCAGTGACACTCTCTCCTCTATTTCGCGATAACACAAAACGAGTTGCCCTTCTTTGTATTTTTTCGATGTTGTACGTCAATCCCAACTGGTAAACATCACATACAGGACAGCAATACTCTAGCAGAGGACAAATAAGGTTACTATAAACAATTTCCTTAATAGACCTGTTGTACCTTCTAAGCGTTCTAACAATAAAACATAGCATTTGGTTTGTCTTCCCCACAACGTTGTATATGTGATCGTGCCAATTTAAGTTGTTCGTAACTGTAATACACCCGTGGTCTAAGGGTAGCCTCTTTGACTACTAATCCAATCTTTCTGTGCCCTTGGCTCGTCCACCGTTACTGCGTAAATTCTGAATAAGAATAGTCAGTAATGGCGCCCGAAGACTTAAGACGTAAGAATTCAACCTCTTTCAGCCAACGGCATGGTCAAAGAGGGCGGAGCAGCGAAAAATTGTTCAGGGCATTCTCTTGTCTTTGGAGTGGGAAACGCCCCCTAAAAGCAGCAGAATCAGCAACGATGAACGCCAAGAGGATGCAGAAGGCAATGAAAACCATAGTATTAATGACACGTAATACGTATCCAGTGGAAATATGGCACATAATTCGTAAAAGTGTCGTGATGATCTATCAGTTGGCAAAAATTTCCGGAACTGTCCCCCATTCGGATCTCCGGGAGGGGACTGCGAAATGGAGGTGACCATGAGAGAAAGGTTGAATAACCAACGAAAGGAATATGAGCAGTGAGAGCTTGCAAGAGAGGCTAAAAAATCTGAAAAGGAAAATGCGAAAGCTCAAACTGGATATCGTAGGGATCACTGAGGTGAAATGGAAGTAAGACATGGATTTCTGATCAGATGAGTATAGGGGAATATCAACAGCAGCAGAAAATGGTGTAACTGGATTAGGATTCGTTATGAATAACAAGGTAGGTCAGAGAGTTTGTTACTACGATACAAATGAGTGATAGGGTTGTTCTCATCAGATTCGACGGCAAACCAACACAGACAACTATTATTCTGGTATACATACACACGTTCCAAGTGGAAGACGAAGAGATAGAGAACGTATATGATGATACTGAACGGGTAATTCAGTACGTAAAGGGAAACAAAGTCTAATAGTTACGGGGGACTGGAATACAGTTCTAGGGGAAAGAGTAGAAGAAAGTGTTTTGGGAGAATGTAGGCTTGGTAACAGGAATGAGAGAGGAAAAAAGCGAGCCGGTGTGGCCGTGCGGTTCTAGGCGCTTCAGTATGGAACCACGTGACCGCTACGGTCGCAGGTTCGAATCCTGCCTCGGGCATGGATGTGTGTGATGCCCTTAGTTTAGTTAGGTTTAAGTAGCTCTCAGTTGTAGGAGACTGATGACCACAGATGTTAAGTACCATAGTGCTCAGAGCCATTTTTAGAGGAGAAAAACTAATTGAATTCTGCAATACATTTCAGCTAGTAATAGCGGATACTCTCTTTAAAAATCACAAGAGGAGGATGTACTCTTGGAAAGGGCCGGGAGATACGGAAGGGTATCACTTACATTATATCATAGTCAGGAAGAGATTCCGAAATCAAATATTGGATTGTAAGGCGTACCCGGGAGCAGATATAGATTCAGATAACAATATACTAGTAGGTTGAAGATTAAACTTCCTGGCAGATTAAAACTGTGTGCCGGACCGAGACTCGAACTCGGGACCTCTGCCTTTCGCGGGCAAGTGCTCTACCATCTGAGCTACCGAACCACGACTCACGGCTCGTTCTCACAGCTTTACTTCCGCCAGTACCTCGTCTCCTACTTTCCACTTGCCCGCGAAAGGCAAAGGTCCTGAGTTCGAGTCTCGGTCCGGCACAAAGTCTTAACCTGCCAGTAAGTTTCATATCAGCGCACACTCCGCTGCAGAGTGAAAATCTCATTCAGGTTGAAGATTAGTTTAAGAGAGGAAAGACCTTTGAGCCGTGGAGGCTCTACTATTGGCGGTACGGCTTTCCACTGGTGCTATTTACTGCTTAGGTTGCCGATGTCGAGTGGATCGTTTGTCGTTAACTAAGGTCTTGATCGAGGCGCGTGTGTTGTTGGTTTGGCGGTGCCTCTGGAGAAAGTTGGCTGAGGGGCACCGGGCTGGTAAGTTGTGGCTTTTCGGTTACTCTGGCTGTCCGGCGAGGGTCTCGAGGAACGGCGTAAAGTTAAATCCGTTGAGGGAAAGACTGGCCGACTCGCTTAAGAACTGGTAGAGGCGGGCGGCGCCAGTAGATACGGACGTCGCATACAACCTGGTCGACAAGTTTCCGGTCTGCTCTGCAAACGTAAGGTTTACGCTATCTCTCAGATCGTCTGTGTGGGTTGGATGTAATAACACCTTTGCTGGTACCCTGGGGGTTACGGCTCTTCCTCAGCTAAATGGAGTTAAGTATTGTTTTCTTATTTGATCACTTGATATTGTAAGGTCATACCAATGTTATATGGAATGGGGTCTATTATATCAACGCACATACCAGTGTTCGAGCGCATGAACATCTGTCAATGTTACTAATTCCAGATTTTTCTCTATGTCATATTTCGTGCAAGTGTGAGATCATTCCTTGTGAAGGGAATATTTTGTGGCTCGATCTATGTGGGAAGCAAGGTGGTATACGCGTAAGTTTATGTTATGGAATCAGCGGGAGCTCTCATCATTGATAGTGAATAATAGTAGTTTTAAGGAATGTTAAATTTAACCTGTTGGTATCCTCTTGCCATTAATCTGCATACACTACTGGCCATTAAAATTGCTACACAACGAAGATGACGTCCTACAGATGCGAAATTTAACCGACAGGAAGAAGATGCTGTGATATGCAAATGATTAGCTTTTCAACGTGCTGACATGACGGAAAGTTTCCAACCGATTTCTCATACACAAACAGCAGTTAACCGGCGTTGCCTGGTGAAACGTTGTTGTGATGCCTCGTGTAAGGAGAAGAAATGGGTACCATCACGTTTCCGACTTTGATTAAGGTCGGCTTGTAGCCTATCGCGATTTTGGTTTATCGTATCGCGACAGTTCTGCTCGCGGTGGTCGAGATCCAATGACTGTTAGCAGAATATGGATTCGGAGGGTTGAGGAGGGTAATACGGAACGCCGTGCTGAATCCCAAGGGCCTCGTATCACTAGCAGTCGAGATGACAGCCACCTTATCCGCATGGCTGTAACGGATCGTGCAGCCACGTCTCGATCCCTGAGTCAACAGATGGGGACGTTTGCAAGACGACAACTATCTGCACGAACAGTTCGACGACGTTTGCAGCAGCGTGGAACTATCAGCTCGGAGACCATGGCTGCGGCTACCCTTGACGCTGCATCACAGATAGGAGCGCCTGGATGGTGTACTCAACTACTAACCTGGGTGCACGAATGGCAAAACGTCATTCTTTCGGATGAATCCAGGTTCTGTTTACAGCGTCATGATGGCCGCATCCGTGTTTGGCGACATCGCAGTGAACGCACATTGGAAGCATGTATTCGTCAGTGCCATACTGGCGTATCGCCCGGCGTGATGGTATGGGGTGTCAATGGTTACACCTCTCGGTCACCACTTGTTCGCATTGACGGCACTTTGAACAATGGACGTTACATTTCAGATGTGTTACGACCCGTGGCTCTACCCTTCATTCGATCTCTGCGAAACCCTTCATTTCAGCAGGATAATGCACGATCGCATGTTGCAGGTCCTGTACGGGCCTTTCTGGATACAGAAAACGTTCGACTGCTGCCATGGCCAGCACATTCTCCAGATCGCTCACCAATTGAAAACGTCTGGTCAATGGTGACCCGGGCAACTGGCTCGTCGCAATGCGCCAGTCACTACTCTCGATGAACTGTTGTATCGTGTTGAAGCTGCATGGGCAGATGTACCTGCACACGCCATCTTAGCTCTGTTTGACTCAATACCCAGGAGTATCTAGGCCGTTATCACGGCCAGTGGTGGTTGTTCTGGGTACCGATTTTTCAGGATCTATGCACCCAAATTGCGTGAAAATGTAATCACATGTCAGTTCTAATACAATATATTTGTCAAATGAATACCCGTTTATCATCTGCATTTCTTCTTGGTGTAGCAATTTTAGTGGCCAGTAGTGTTTCTCCTTTTTACTCCCCGTACGTTCTTGTGTGAACCTTTATCTCTCAGATTACTGTCCCCTTTTCATCTGCGTTAAGGGCAGCTTTATCGGCAAACAGCGCGTCCATATTCCCTGGGTCTAGAACAGAGGCATCTTTTTTCGTTGGCATGGCGGCACTCCGATCGTCGCACGGCGCCGCGCTTGGTCGGCAGTCGGCCACCCAACCAGCCACGTCGGAGTGGCTCAAATAAAGTTGGTTCTTTCAAGCGTGCCACGGTGGAGTGTCTCCTTTCGTGCGGGAACCAGTAGTTAGTTCTGTTTGGCGAATTTAAGGAGCTCAGAAGCTTAAGGCGTGTTTGCCAAGCCTGAGGTGTTTCCTTATTATAACTCTGTAACTGTCCTTTAAAGTTGGCACCCTCAACCCTATTTCTCAGCGTGTGCAGTTTAAGAGCTTTTACGTAATAAGATAAACTGGCGAAGCTTTCCCTGATCCACAATTATTACCTACTACACTTGCTGTCAAATTTGGCTGCTTGTTCCTTGTTGGCTGTCATAGCTATCTGCTGTAGCTCCGAGTTTATTTTGGATTTTGGCCAATTGATTTGTTATTAAGGATCGCGTCAAAGTTTCTGCTGGTCTGTACCAAGTAGCTCGTACATTTCAATTGCATGTACTTCAGCTTATCTTCAAATTTGGGCAATTCTATATTTATTAAGCCTTGTTTTAATGTTTGGTTGGGTTATATGGGTGGCCATTTATGTTTTATACCTTCCTAGTTGGTCTGTTTGAGGGACTGTGTAGTTTATTGTTTATAGTACTTTTATTTCCCCCTATGAACCATGGACCTTGTCGTTAGTGGGGAGGCTTGCGTGCCTCAGCGATACAGATAGCCGTACCGTAGATGCAACCACAACGGAGGGGTATCTCTTGAGAGCCCAGACAAACGTGTGTTTCCTGAAGAGGGGCAACAGCCTTTTCAGTAGTTCCAGGGGCAACAGTCTCGATGATTGACTGATCTGGCCTTGTAACACTAACCAAAACGGCCTTGCTGTACTGGTACTGCGAACGGCTGAAAGCAAGGGGAAACTAAAACCGTATTTTTTCCCGAGGGCATGCAGCTTTACTGTATGGTTAAATGATGATGGCGTCCTCTTGGATAACATATTCCGGAGGTAAAATAGTCCCCCATTCGGATCTCCCGGCGGGGACTACTCAAGAGGACATCGTTATCAGGAGAAAGAAAACTGGCGTTCTACGGATCGGAGCGTGGAATGTCAGATCCCTTAATTGGGCAGGTAGGTTAGAAAATTTAAAAAGGGAAATGGGTAGGTTAAAGTTAGATATAGTGGGAATTAGTGAAGTTCGGTGGCAGGAGGAACAAGATTTTGGTCAGGCGAATACAGGGTTATAAATACACAATCAAATAGGGGTAATGCAGGAGTAGGTTTAATAATGAATAAAAAAATAGGAGTGCGGGTAAGCTACTACAAACAGCATAGTGAACGCATTATTGTGGCCAAGATAGTTACAATGCCCATGCCTACTATAATAGTACAAGTTTATATTCCAACAAGCTCTGCAGATGATGAAGAAATTGAAGAAATGTATGATGAAATAAAAGAAATTATTAAGATAGTGAAGGGAGACGAAAATTTAATAGTCATGGGTGACTGGAATTCAGTAGTAGGAAAAGGGAGAGAAGGAAACGTAGTAGGTCAATATGGATTCGGGGGAAGAAATGAAAGAGGAAGCCGCCTGGTAGAATTTTGCACAGAGCAGAACTTAATCATAGCTAACACTTGGTTCAAGAATCATAAATGAAGGTTGTATACATGGAAGAAGCCTGGAGATACTGACGGGTTTCAGATAGATTATATAATGGTAAGACAGAGATTTTGGAACCAGGTTTTAAATTGTAAGACATTTCCAGGGGCAGATGTGGACTCCGACCACAATCTATTGTTTATGAACTGTAGATTAAAACTGAAGAAACTCCAAAAGGGAGAGAATTTAAGGAGATGGACCTGGATAAACTGACTAAACCAGAGGTTGTACAGAGTTTCAGGGATAGCGTAAGGGAACAACTGACAGGAATGGGGGAAAGAAATACAGTAGAAGAAGAATGGGTAGCTCTGAGGGATGAAGTAGTGAAGGCAGCAGAGGATCAAGTAGGTAAAAAGACGAGGGCTAGTAGAAATCTTAGGGCAACAGAAGAAATATTGAATTTAATTGATGAAAGGAGAAAATATAAAAATGCATTAAATGAAGCAGGCAAAAAGGAACACAAACGTCTCAAAAATGAGGTCGAAAGGAAGTGCAAAATGGCTAAACAGGGATGGGTGGCGGACAAATGTAAGGATGAAGAGGCTTATCTCACAAGGGTTAAGATAGATACTGCCTACAGGAAAATTAAAGAGACCTTTGGAGAAAAGAGAACCACTTGTATGAATATCAAGAGCTCAGATGTAAATCCAGTTCTAAGCAAAGAAGGAAAAGCAGAAAGGTGGAAGGAGTATATAGAGGGTCTATATAAGGGCGATGTACTTGAGGACAATATTATGGAAATGGAAGAGGATGTAGATGAAGATGAAATGGGAGATACGATACTGCGTGAAGAGTTTGACAGACCTGAGTCGAAACAAGGCCCCGGGAGTAGACAACACTCCATTAGAACTACTGACAGCCTTGGGAGAGCCAGTCCTGACAAAACTCTACCATCTGGTGAGCAAGATGTACTAGACAGGCGAAATACCCTCAGACTTCAAAAAGAATATAATAATTCCAACCCCAAAGAAAGCAGGTGTTGAAAGATGCAAAATTTACCGAACTATCAGTTTAATAAGTCACGGCTGCAAAATACTAACGCGAATTCTTTACAGACGAATGGAAAAACTAGTAGAAACTGACCTCGGGGAAGATCAGTTTGGATTCCGTAGAAATATTGGAACACGTGAGGCAATACTGACCCTACGAGTTATCTTAGAAGAGAGATTAAGGAAAGACAAACTACGTTTCTAGCATTTGTAGACTTAGAGAAAGCTTTTGCCAATGTTGACTGTTTAAAATTCTGAAAGTGGAAGGGGAAAATACAGGGAGCGAAAGGCTATTTACAATTTGTAGAGAAACCAGACGGCAGTTATAAGAGTCGAAGGACACGAAAGGGAAGCAGTGGTTGGGAACGGAGTGAGACAGGGTTGTAGCCTCTCCCCAATGTTATTCAATCTGTACATAGAGCAAGCAGTGAAGGAAACAAAAGAAAAATTTGGAGTAGGTATTAAAATCCATGGAGAAGAAACAAAAACCTTGAGGTTCGCCGATGACATTGTAATTATGCCAGAGACAGCAAAGGACTTGGAAGAGAAGATGAACGGAATGGACAGTGTCTTGAAAGGAGGATACAAGGTGAACATCAACAGAATCAAAACGAGGATAATCGAATGTAGTCGAGTTAACTCGGGCGATGCTGATGCAATTAGATTAGGAAATCAGACACTTAAAGTAGTAAAGGAGGTTTGTTATTTGGGGAGCAAAATAACTGATGATTATCGAAGTAGAGAGTATATAAAATGTAGACAGGCAATGGCAAGGAAAGCGTTTCTGAAGAAGAGAAATTAGTTAACATTGAGTATAGAGTTAAGTGACAGGAAGTCGTTTCTGAAAGTATTTGTATGGAGTGTAGCCATGTATGGAAGTGAAACATGGACGATAAATAGTTTGGACAAGAAGAGAATAGAAGCTTTTGAAATGTGGTGCTACAGAAGAATGCTGAAGATTAGATGGGTAGATCACATAACTAATGAGGAGGTATTGAACAGAATTGGGGAGAAGAGGAATTTGTGGCTCAACTTGACTAGAAGAAGGGATCGCTTGGTAGGGCATATTCTGAGACATCAAGGGATCACCAATTTAGTATTGGAGAGCAGCGTGGAGGGTAAAAATCGTAGATGGAGACCAAGAGATGAATACACTAAGCAGATTCAGAAGGATGTAGGCTGCAGTAGGTACTGGGAGATGAAGAAGCTTGCACAGGATAGAGTAGCATGGAAAGCTGCATCAAACCAGTCTCAGGACTGAAGACCACATAAACAACAGTACTTTTATTAAGGGTTACGCATTGCTAAGCGGCCTCCCGACAATTTCAATCAGTGGCGTGTCTTCTGAGAAATCCGGGATTCGGATGGATGTTGTTCAACTGTGTAATGATCTGCTACGCTTGAAGTTTGTTAGTACATCCAACAGCTGTTACTATAATTCATTTGGTTGACAAAATTGTTTGTTGAACCTGCTTCCAGCCATGCTCAGCTGATGCAACCTTTGATTCTGGGAAGTCTGTAATTCCGATTTTAAAGTCCTGTTCTTAAAGATACAATTGTTAAAGTTGTTTTCCTAAATGATCTGAGCAATTCTTGGTACATTTAACGGCAGTTACTGTAATTTATATGATTGATGAAGTTGTTTGTTGAATCTGCTTGCAGCCATGTTCAGTTGATGGAACAGTTTTGTTTTCGAGAATTCTGTACTTCCGATTTTCATATCCTGGTTTTAATGGCATGATTATTAAAATGGTTTTTTAAAAAGATTTGCTCAAATATCTGTTTCCTTTAACAAGTTCTTAAATTACAATGTTAATATTGTCATTATTTAATAAACTGTATACACAAAACAACGAATGATAAATGTATGGGTCCACCTTACAAGTTTCTCCCTTAAGCGAACCCAAGCCTAGTTCATCTGCATCTACATAGACACTCCGCAATCCAACATACGGTGCGTGGCGGTGGGTACCTCGTACCACAACTTCTCTCCCTGTTCCACTCCCAAACAGAACGAGGGAAAATGACTGCCTATATGCCTCTGTACGAGCCCTAATCTCTCTTATCTTATCATTGTGGTCTTTCCGTGAAATGTTAGTTGGCGGCAGTAAAACCGTATTGCAGTCAGCCTCAAATACTGGTTCTCTAAATTTCCTCAGTAGCGGTTCACGAAAAGAACTCCTCCTTTCGTCTAGAGACTCCCACCCGAGTTCCTGAAGCATTTCCGTAACACTCGCGTGATGATCAAACCTACCAGTAACAATTCTAGGAGCCCGCCTCTGAATTGCTTCTATGTCCTCCCTCAATCCGACCTGTTAGGGATCCCAAACGCTCGAGCAGTACTCAAGAATAGGTAGTATTAGTGTCTCATAAGCCGTCTCCTTTACAGATGAACCACATCTTCCCAAAATTCTACCAATGAACCGAAGATGACTATCCGCCTTCCCCACAACTGCCATTACATGCTTGTCCCACTTCATATCGCTCTGCAATGTTACGCCCAATTACTTAATCGATGTGACTGTGTCAAGCGCTACACTACTAATGGAGTGTTCAAACATTACAGGATTCTTTTTCCTAATCATCTGCATTAATTTACATTTTTCTATATTTAGAGTTAGCTGCCATTCTTTACACCAATCATAAATCCTGTCCAAGTCATCTTGTATCCTCCTACAGTCACTCAACGACGACACCTTCCCGTACACCACACCATCATCAGCAAATAGCCGCACATTGTTATCTACCCTATCCAAAAGATCGTTTATGAATATAGAAAACAACAGCGGACCTACCACACTTCTCTGGGGCACTCCAGATGATACCCTCACCCCCGATGAACATTCACCATCGAGGACAACGTACTGGGTTCTATTACTTAAGAAGTCTTCGAGCCACTCACATACTTGGGAGCCAATCCCATATGCTCGTACCTTAGTTAGGAGTGTGCAGTGGGGCACCGAGTCAAACGCTTTTCGGAAGTCAAGGAATATGGCATCCGTCTGATACCCATCCGTGGTTTGCAAGATATCATCTGAAAAAAAGGCGAATTGCGTTTTGCACGAGCGATGCTTTCTGAAGCCGTGCTGATGCATGGACAGCAACTTCTCTGTCTCAAGGAAATTCATTATATTCGAACAGGGAATATGTTAGAGAATCCTGCAACAAACCGATGTTAAGGATATTGGTCTGTAATTTTGAGGATCCGTCCTTCTACCCTTCTTATATAAAGGCGTCACCTGCGCTTTTTCCAGTCGCTCAGGACTTTACGTTGGGCAGGAGATTCGCGATAAATGCAAGCTAAGTAAGGAGCCAATGCAGTACAGTACTCTCTGTAAAACCGAACTGGAAACCCATCAGGACCTGGCGATTTATTTATTTTCAACCCATTCAGCTGCTTCACAACCCGAGGGTTGTCTATCACTATGTCCTCCATACGGGAATCTGTACTAGTCTCAAACGGCGGTATGTTTGTACGATCCTCCTGCGTGAAAGATTTCTCAAATGCTAAATTTAAAATTTCAGATTTCGTTTTGCTGTCTTCCGTTGCGAGGCCAGACTGATCAGTGAGTGACCGGATGGAAGCCTTCGACCTGCTTACCGATTTTACGTAAGACCAGAATTTCCTTCGGTTTTCAGCAAGATCTTTTTCTAAGGTATGACGGTGGTAGTGGCCGGCCGGTGTGACCGTGCGGTTCTAGGCTCGTCAGTCTGGAACCGCGTGACCGCTACGGTCGCAGGTTCGAATCCTGCCTCGGGCATGGATGTGTGTGATGTCCTTAGGTTAGTTAGGTTTAAGTAGTTCTAAGTTCTAGCGGACTGATGACCACAAATGTTAAGTCCCATAGTGCTCAGAGCCATTTGAACCATTTGAACGGTGGTAGTGGTTGAATGCTTCGCGCATCACTCTTTTTACAGCATCACGAATCTCTGTTAACTTTTGCTTGTCCTCATTCTCCCGATCTTTCTTGTACCGCGAGTGCAACTGCCTTTGCTTCCTGAGCATTCTCCGAATTGCGCTGTTAAACCACGGTGGGTCTTTTCCGTCCGTAACCCACTTTTTCGGCACATACTTGTCCAGTGCGTGATTTACAATGTGTTTAAAATTTGCCAATAATTCTTCCAGGTTCATCGTACCGGAAGTAAATGAAGTCGATTCTTTTACTAAATGGGATGCTAACAATTGCTTATCTGCTCTTTTTAGTAAGAGTACTCTCGTAGCCTTCTTGACCGACTTTTTAACTTTCGTAACCATAGTCGTAATGACAACATCATGATCACTAATTCCTGTCTCAACACTGACACAGTCGATGAGGTCTGGTCTGCTCGTGGCTACCAGATCTAAAATATTCCCATTACGCGTTGGCTGTCGATTTAGCTGCTCAAGACAGTTTTCGGATAATGTGTTCAAAAGTAATTCACACGACGGCTTGTCTGTACCACCTGTAATGAATCCATAGACATCCTCTATACTAGGTAGGTTGAAGTCGCCTCCGACTAATATAGCATGATCCGGGTACTTCTGCGACACAGAATGTAGACTCCATTTGAATGATTCTAGAACTGTCACGATGGAACCTGGTGGCCGGTAATAGCACCCCACAATTAACTTTATTTCCCCTAGCCCTGTTAAACGTGTCCAGATAACTTCACAATCACACTCTACTTCGACCTCAGTAGACACAATATTTTTGTCAACTGCAATGAAGACAACACCTCCTACCGTGTCTAATCTGTCTTTCCGATACACGTCCCAGCCCTCACTAAATATTTCAGAACTTCCCATCTCAGGGTTCAGTCAGGTCTCAGTCCCGAGAATAATGTGCATGCCACACGCTTCCCGGAGGCCAGTAAATTCAGGAACTTTATTCCGTACACTCTGAAAATTTACTGCTAATATCTTGATAGTTGAAGTGTCTTTACGCAGAGCGCGTCCTGATTTCCCTGCGTGCACGTCGAATGGTGAGTGTTCATCAGGACACCTCGCACTACTGCCTAGCCTAAAAAACCCCCATGTGCACTCCACATGTACTCTGCTACCCGAGTAGCCACTTCCTTTGTGTAGTGCACCCCTGACCTATCTAGGAGCGTCCTACAATTCCCCACCCAATAGCGCAAGTCTAGAAATCTACAGCCAAGACCGTCACAGAGTCGACGAAGCCTCTGGTTGAGACCCTCCACTCGGCTCCAAACCAAAGGACCCCGATCCACTCTGCGAACGATGCTGCAAATATAGAGCTCTGCTTGCACCCCGCATGCGAGGCCAGCAGTCTTCACCAAATCCGCCAGCCGCTTGTACGAACTGAGGATCGCCTCAGAACGCAAGTGACAGGCATCATTGGTGCCGACATGAGCAACTATTTGCAGACGACTGCACCCCGTACGCTCAATTGCCGCAGGCAAGGCCGCCTCAATATCTTGGATGAGGCAGACAAACCGAGTGCCCTTTGGATTTCTTTCCAGCCCTGTGCGCTATTTCCCTAAGGGGCTCCATCACCCGCCTAAAGTTGGAGCTCCCAATAACCAGTAAGCCTTTGCCCCCGTGTGCCTGCTCGGGCCCTGCTGAAGGAGCGGCCACCTGCCCACTGACAGGATGAACGGATGAGGCCAGCCGGCCAGGCTCCACATTGGCCCTCCACCTCGAGCGACGCGAACGTGTTGCAGTCCGCCACTCACTCTGAGGTGAGGGCGACCCCAACGCGCCAGGTACACTAGAAGGTGCCTCGGCGGCAGAGTCAGCGGACGCAGCAAGCGAGACCTAGGGTGTCTCAAACGACGCGCCAGCCCCTCCGCCGTCGCTGCACCTCGAGGCAGCAGCCTGAAGGCGGCTGACCGTGGCCAACAGCACTCTCAGCTGCTCGGGAACCCCGGCGAGTTCCTCCTGTGCCCGCACACAGCACGCACACACCCTATCCATCCTACAGCTAATATCTAACGACTCCTCGAATTTATACTCTACGGGTATCAATAAGCAATATTAATCCTCTCAAGTACGACAATACGCAAGGATTTTATGTAATTAAATATGCAAGCGCACAAACACTCGGAAAGAAATTAAGAATCAAACTACAAAACAAATATGAAAGCTAAATATGCGACTCGCTACTGCACTGGTGCTGCACTGATACTTCACCAGCGGCTGCTCAAGGCTCAAGTTCTGAGGTATCAACCCGTGCGCAAGGAAGAGGTATACGGAAGTACAAATGAAAGAAGATATACGCTTCGCCGGCCGCGGTGGTCTCGCGGTTCTAGGCGCTCAGTCCGGAACCGCGCGACTGCTACGGTCGCAGGTTCGAATCCTGCCTCGGGCATGGATGTGTGTGATGTCCTTAGGTTAGTTAGGTTTAAGTAGTTCTAAGTTCTAGGGGACTGATGACCACAGATGTTAAGTCCCATAGTGCTCAGAGCCATTTGAACCTTTTTTAGATATACGTTTCAAGTTCTACAACACAATAAGTATTGCTAAAAGGAATAGCTCAAGAGGTAGATCAATAGAAGATGGATGGGAATCTCTGAAAAAGGCATTTGTAGAAGCTGGAAAGGAAAAGAATGGCACAGAGAAGATAACTGTGAAGAAACCACGGGTAAAAGAAAAAGTACTTCAGTTAATCGATGAGGGAAGGAAGTCTAAAAATGTTTAGGGAGATTCAGAAATACAAATGGTTCAAATGGCTCTAAGCACTATAGGACTTAACGTCTGAGGTCATCAGTCCCCTAGACTTAAAATACTTAAACCTAACTAACCTAAGGACACCACACACATACATGCCCGAGGCAGGATTCGAACCTGCGACCTTAGCAGCCGCGCGTGGTTCCGGACTGAAGCGTCTAGAACCGCTCGGCCATAGCGGTCGGCTCAGAAATACAGAAATACAAGTCACCTAGTAATGACATAAACAGAAAGTGCAGTGAAGCAAGGGAGACGCCTGTACGAAAAATGTAAAGTAATCGAAAAATGAATGATTGTCCGATGGACTGACTCAGTATACAGAAAAGTCAAAACAACATTAGATGAAATTAAAAGCAAAGGGCGGTAACATAAAGAATGCAATGAGAATTACTCTGTAAAATGAAGAGGAGAGAGAGGATAGGTGGGAAGTGTCTGATGAAGGATATAGGACAAGAAGCAGGAATTGATATAGAAGAAGCAGGATACCCAGTACAGCCAGAATTTAAAAGAGCTTTGGAAGGCAGAAGGTGTAGATAGCACTTCATCAGAATTTCTGACAGCATTGGGGGTAGTGGCAATAAAGCGACTATTCAATTTGGTGTGTAGAGTGTATGGGTCTCGCGAAATACCATCTGACTCACGGAAACGCATCATTCCCACAATTCCGATGACTGCTAGGTGCGTTAATTATCTCGTAACCAGCATAACAGCATATTCATCCAAGTTGCTGACAAGAACAATGTAGAGAAAAATGAAAAAGGAAATTGACGATCTATCTGTTAGATGACGATCAGTGTGACTTTAGGAAAGGTAAAGCCACCAGAGAGGCAGTTCTGGCGCTACGATTGATAATGGAGGCAAACTAAGGAAAAATCACAACACGTTCACGGTAAATGTCGACCTGGAGAAACCCTTCAGCATGTCAAATAGGAGAGATATTCGAAATGCTCAGAAAAATAGGGATAAACTACAGTTTAAGACAGGTAATATTCAGTATCTGCAAGAGCCATGACGGAACAATAAGATTGGAAGATCAAGAACGAAGTGCTTGGGTTACAAAGGATTTACGACAGGGATGTAGTCTTTCGCCGCTTCTGTTCAATCCTCACATAGAAGAACCAATGACGGAAATAAAACAGAACTTCAAGAGTGGAATGAAAGTTCAGGGATCAATGACAAGATTCGTTGGTGAGATTACTATCCTCAGTTAAAGAGGAATTGCAAGATCTACTAAATGGAATGAACGGTTTAATGAGTACAGAATATGGATTGAGAGTAAATGGGAGAAAGACAAAAGTAATCAGAAGTAGCAGGAATGAGAACAGCAAGAAACTTAACATCAGGACTGGTGATCACGAAGTAGATGAAGTCAACGAATTATGCTACCTAGGCAGCAAAATAACCAATGACAGATGGAGCAAGGAGGACGTCAAACACAAACTAGCAGTGACAAAAAGGGCATTCCTGGCCAAGAGAAGTCTACTAGTATCAAACGTAGACCTTGATTTGAGGAATAAATTTCTGAGAACATGCGTTTGGAGCACAGCATTGTGTGTTAATGACACATGGATTGTGGGGAAACCGGAACAACGGAAGACAGAAGCATTTGAGATGTGGTGCTGCAGAAGAATTTTGAAAACTGGGTAGACTGATAGGACGAGGAATGAGGAGGTTCTTTGCAGAATCGGCGAGGAAAGGATATTTGGATAACATTGACAATAAGAAGGGTCGGGACGGTAGGACATCTATTAAGATATCACGGAGAAGCTTCGCTTGTACTAGTGGTAGCTATAGAGGATAGAAACTGTAGAGGAGGACAGAACTTGGAATACATCCAGCGAATAATTGAGGACGCAGTTTGCAAGTGCTAGTCTGAGATGAAGAGATTAGCACAGGAGACGAATTAGTGGTGGGCTCCTTCAGACCAGTTACAAGACTCATGACTCAAAAAGAAAGAAAAGTAATTCCTAGGTGTTTAGTCGAATTGACAGTCTTTTAATTTGCCTGACTTACCATGTAAGCAAAATTTAACGGATTTCTTTTTAGAATGAGATATTCACTCATCAGCGGAGTGTGCGCTGATATGAAACTTCCAGGCAGATTAAAACTGTCTGCCAGACCGAGACTCGAACTCGGGACCTTTGCCTTTCGCGGGCAAGTGCTCTACCAACTGAGCTACCCATGCACGACTCACGCCCCCTTCTCACGGCTTTACTTCTGCCAGTACCTCGTCTCCTACTTTCCAAACTTTACAGAAGCTCTCCTGCGAAACTTGCAGAACTAGCACTCCTGAAAGAAAGGACATTGCGGAGACATGACTTAGCCACAGCTTGGGGGATGTTTCCAGAATGAGATTTTCCCTCTGCAGTGGAGTGTGCACTGATATGAAACTTCCTGGCAGATTAAAGCTGTGTGCCGGACCGAGACTCGAACTCGGGACCTAAGGCACTTAACTGCTAAGGTCATCAGTCCCTAAACTTACACACTACTTAAGCTAAATTATCTTAAGGACAAACACACACACCCATGCCCGAGGGAGGACTCGAACCTCCGCCGGGATTTCTTTTTGCACTCATGTGGATGATCTACACTTTTCGTTTTTGGCAGGTAGGTACCACTTTTTGCAACATACTGAAAGCATGTGTAAGTTATTTTGCGATTGGTTTTGATCTTCAAGCTGACCTTACAAGACGGTGAATGACACCATTATCTGCACAAAAAGAAAAAAGAAAAAAACAAACTAGGAGGACCGCAGATTGTCACTTAAATTGTTTATGTAGATTAGGAACAGCAGAGGACATGTAACTCTTCCTTGGGGAACGTCGGGCATCACTTCGGTCTTACGCGATGGTATTCCGTCAACTAGTACGTAATCAAGAATCCAGTACACAACTGAACAAACACATCACAGGCACGCAATTTGGTAAGAAACGTCTTGCAAGGAACGATGTACAAACACTCCTGAAAATCTAAAAATATGGGAACAATTTGAGATCCCCTATCGAGAGTACGTATTGCTACGTGCGTATTATGAAACAGAATTGAAGAAAAGGCATCTTCTGAATACGTGATGTGTGTTCAGTACCATCTTTTGTTAATTTATTCAGCATGCCTCAGATGCTATTTCTTTGAGTTTAAGCCACACCTGGTCAACAATTACATAGTTGGGAAGGAAAGGAGACTATCGACGTAATTAATAATGTTCGAACACAGTATATGTTCCAGAGTCCTAGCGCAAATTGACGTTAGCGATGTAGGTCCTAAATTCAGCGGATTACTTCTATTTCCTTTCGAAAGTATTGATGTGACCTGTGCAACTTTCCTGTCTTTTGATATCGATGTTTCGTCTGGGGTACGATTCTACATGATTGCTAAATGTGGGACTTTATTATCAGCAAGTTTTCTACCTGGACTGGAAGACTAGCTTTCATTACTTGCTTTGAGCTGCATCGCTACATCCATGATACCAACCCAAGTTACACTTGTTGACAGTTGTTATCGATTCTAATTCTGGAAGATTTACTTCTTCTTCTGCGGTGAAGCAATTTTGGAAAACTACGTTTCGTAACCCCACTTTGGTGTTGCTGTCATTGGTAATATAAAGCTTCGAGTTTCAGTAAAACATTGACAGTTTTGGAGATATTGTGTTCTTTTAAATTTGGCAGGCTTATCTCCTTGCTTCTGCAAGAGTCTTCTGATGTGTTTTGTGAACCGTAGGGGTTCAGTAACAACTTATGTTCATTTATTTTGTACGCCTCAGATACATCAGGTCTACACTTACATAGTTGGGTAGCAGTGAACGCTATAGCTTCGGACGGTCTGAAGCGAATTTTTATCTGCTTTTTATATAGATTTGTTTCGCGTTTACATTTAGTGAATTTCGATGTTGTAGTCGTCAATCTCGCTACAACGACCTGGTGGTCATTAATCCCGGTAACCGTCATGGTGCTCTCTATTTGTTGAAGATTATTTCTTGCTAAGGGCTCAGGTTAGTTTCACAAAAATTTACACTTCGGATACGCTCTTAAGCTCATTGCTCAAAATAAGCATTTAGTTCACTTTATGACGATATTTCATACCTGCCACCGACTTTGAATACGTATTTTCACCAAAATATCGAGGATTCATATAAATGCAGGCTACCGTGGCCATTGTAACAGTCAATAAAATTTTTCTGGGCTAGTGACCGCATTGTCGATAAGTAAAACTACCGAGGTTTCGGTCACTGTTGCAAGTGACCTTCTTCAGGGTATTTTTGTTTACTGCTGAATGGGAAAACTTCGTTTCTTATATACCTGCAGTAGTGTCTGTTATCTAATTTTGATAGGCTGTTAAGAATGTCGCTTGCAACTGGGACCGAAACATCGTTAATTTTACTTATTGACAATGCCATCACAAGCCAAGAAAAATCTTAATGACTGATATCAAGCGTAGTCTGGTGTCACCACCAACTGTAATTGAGTGGCTCGGCAGTAAACAATGGTAAGGGACTGTCTGTGAGAAACAGAGATATTAATTGCAAAATGTCAGAGATAGCATGTTTCATTCATATTAGCAAAAAGTTCCACGAAAAACCGATAGATGGCACCTCTTTGTCAAATTACAGATTTTTCACTGTCGGCAGCTTTATCGATTCGTGTACAAGTAAACGATGGTAAGTGCCTAAAACATGGCGTCACGTGAGAGTGAAGTGTCCAATGTTCGTGTGAAAAACAAGCTTTTCAGTGAGTTTTTCAACGAATGTGGAGATGACCTGGATACTTATGACTCTGATAAAGACCCGGAATACGTTCCTGAAGATGAAAGCACTTCCAGAGTTTTTGATAATCACATAAATATGAATATTTCTTTCTGCAAGTAAACAGTGTTAAATTGCGTTCCTTAACATTATTTACATGAATTTACTTGACAATGTAATGCCAATAATGTTAAGTGCTATCCTTAACACTATTTACTCTCCGTAGTAAGAAATACAGATTAGTTTTCTATGAAGCTTTACGGTATCTGTAAATGTAGCTATATGTTAATATCTAGCATTTTAGCAGCAATCGGTATTAACTTACGGATCTGTTATTATAGAGTTCCTCTGTTCCATATGCTTATCTTTTTCAAGATTTTTTTTCTAGAGAAGGTGTGTGGTAGAATGTCAATGTACATGTTACATAATGAAAACTATTTATAGTTTTAGACGTTTCATTATTCTTAGAACTGTGCAGAATGTTAATCTTATGAACTTGATTTTTTTGTAGGTTCAGAGGCTTCTTGGAGGTAGATACATGCAGTAGTGACAATGATGAAGCAGACACTATACACGTTAACAATCAACAGAGCATACGGAAAGGAGGAAAGAGGCTAAAACGTGGCAGCGTGCAAGAGCAGATGAAGAAAAACCAGAATGAGGGAAAGCAGTATACGAAATTCAGAGGTAAGGGTACTGTTGTCGATGAAAAAAGGATAGGCCCGCCATGCGCATGCCCTAAAAATGTTTCCAGCTTATCAATGAAGTAGATAAACAAACAATCTTCCGAAATTTCTGGGAAATGAGCTGCTATGGCAGTCAAAATACTTACCTGCAAGGTTTTTTGCAATCAAAAACTGTTATCCGAAAAAAGACTAAACAAGAGGTATCTAGACGCAGTCAAACAATTCTATATACAGTGAAAACTACCGGAAAGAATGTCGTTGATTGCAAAATTGCATTTCTTAACATTCATGGACTTAGAAAAATAGAGGGCTTGTGGAGAATATCGTGAAACGATTGAAAAATGTTGCCTTTTCACCTGTTTGTGATGGTAGAGGTAAGCATAGCAGTCGACCTAGAAAATATTCAAAGGATGTAATCAACGATGTTAAAGGATTTATTGACAAACTTCCAAAGTATAGGAGTCATTACACTAGAAAAGTTTCATCGTGAGAGTACTTAACTCTAGAATATTCCATGCAGCTCTGTCATAATAAGTACGTCGAGGAATGTCAGTTGGCAAGCAAAAGTTCTGCTTGTATAAACAATTTCGACGTATATTTACCGAGGAAATCAATATACGACTGTCATTCGATAATTAATGAGACAAATTGAGCTGGAGGGTAAAGCGTTTATTTGTACAAAACAATAGTTTTTCTACTTTTCAACGTATTCCCCTTGAACATTTATGCACCTGTTCCAACGGGCTACAAGCTTTTCTGCAGCTGCAAAGAACTCTTTATCTTAATGTTTGAACCAATTTCCCACAAACTTTTTCACGTCCTCGTTGTTCTGGAACCTCTTCCCACGTAATGCCTCCTTCAGTGCACTAGAAAAATGGAAATCACTGTGTGCTAGATCAGGACTGTAAGGTACATGAGGCAGTACTTTACAGCCCACTTTGTCGATGGTTTCACGGGTTACTTGAGCAATATGAGGACGTGTGTTGTCTTCCTGGAGAATCACACCTCTCCTCTGAGGTCCACGGCGTCTCTCATGGCTGGCTTCACCTTGTTTAAAAGCAAATCCGAGTACTACTGGCTGTTCATTGGACGCGGCTCTTCGAGATAATCACAAAGAACTGGACCTTCAGCATCCCAAAACAGGTCAACATGACTTTTTGTGCTGATTTTTGGATTTTGAGGAAGTGCTCACCTTCTCTTTCATAGCGTTCCTTTAGCTCTGTGCACACTCTTAACCTTGTTTCCTTGTGTAGTCACGTCAGCTCCTTTGGGACCCGTCGTGTACGTGTTTTGCCGCACTTCAGCTTGTTATAGATAATGTTATGAACTGTACCAGTACTAACTTGAACCTTATCAACTATCATTTCCACAGTCACACGGCGGTCGGATCGAATAATGTCATCAGTCCGATTTTCAAGTGGATGAGTTGAAACTGTAACTGGTCGGCCAGAATGGTGTTCGTCAGTTACCGGGTCGTGACCATTTTTGAACTGCTCTACCCACTTATAAAAATTTCATACAAACTTTACCATAAACTTTAGACATTCTACAGTATTCATTCACTGGTTTCTCGCCTTCAGCAAGTAAAAAACGAACAACACGACGTTGTTCAACTAATGTGGAGGTTTCCAGCGGACTCGCATTCTTGAAATGTGTTTTCAGAGTTATAAACAAAACGGTGTTGATACATCAGCTGACCAGGGCTCATCCCATTGATGCCAACTTAAAGCCATAAAATTACCAAACATGCCCTACTAACAGTCTTTTTCCCTGACCAATTTGTGTCTTTAATTATTGACTGACCCTCGTCAGTTTCAAGAGCCCTAAAATGGACATCTGTCAACAGTATGATTCAATGTATGTAGCAATCAAGCATACTGAGAACTGTAAAAACGAAAATAAAATACATTAATTGCGAATATAGCAAGAGATTTACCATCGAAAATCAGAACCTGGGTGATCTGCAATATGTGAAGCAATGAAAGTGCCACAAAAAGACAAAAATATCATGTAAACAGGTTCTATTTGCAACAGACACTACCCACACCTAATCTGACTACTGGACCAATGTTTTATTAGCGTAAAATATGGTCTATAATTTTAGTGTCCATTCTTGCGCAAATAGCCAAGGACATTTTTTTTTCTCTGGGATGAAGCAACAGCTAAGAGGGGACCATACGAAATAGCAAGCTTCTTAAAGATGTATTTTGAAACGAATGACATCAAAGGTGAAAAGTTGATTACGCTCTCCGACAACTGTGGCGGACAAAACAAGAATTGGACCTTAGTGGCATTTTAGCTATACCTGTTAAAGACCGGTCGTTTCATATACATCGAGCACACATTTCCTCAGGCTGGACATAGCATGCTACCAAGTGACAGACAGAGACTTTGCTAAGGTGGGGAAAAATGTCACCTCACATTATCAAAGTGTTAATCGACATGATCATTGGGAAGAAGTTCTAAGATCATCCCAGCGAAAGATGCCATTCAAGGTAATTCGTATGACTCTATAGCTTCTCTGCACTGAAACAGCTGTTCCGCCAACTACAAGCATCAACTGCTTAAAGCAAATTCAGTATTAGAAATTGTGTTCGACTCGTATTTTCTGCTCAGCTCCGAAGTCCCGCCCCAACACTAATGTTTAGCGATACATACAATTGTTATCTAGAATCTGTTGCCTTATCGAAACGTGGATGACCTGCAAGCAGTTCTTTCCTGACAGAGCTTAGATCGAAATATGCCGGGCCTCTTCCAATTAAAGAAAACAAGCTAAGAGACATTCTCTCAAGCTTAAATTGGATACCTTCTGTAGACCATGGTTGGTACAATTCACTCCAAGAAGAAGGAGGTACTGTCCTTTAGCAACAAGAAGACGAAGAAGGAAGATAGACAATAATGTATTGAGAAAACAATGTTTTAAGCAAAATGGTAATGTTAAGTAAATGCGTTGAGAATAAAATGTTTTCGTGTAAAAAATGTTAAGTGTGTTGAGACAACTATGTTTCGAGTAAATAATCTTAAGTATGTGTTTCTGAAATATTTAAGAATTTTTTTCGAGTTGATATTACCTATTACAAATATGTAACTACTGATACTGTACCCGAAAAAGAAATATGGTTTTGTATGCATTTCAGATATCTTATTTATGGGAGTTTATTAAAATATTTGTGGTGCATTTCCTCAGAACTACTGATTTGTCTCTTACCATTTTTTACTTCTGAGCCCTTCATTTGCAGTACTAGTGTACCTGCTTGTGATGAGGCTCAAGTTTTCTTTGAACTGTACACCAATAGAATTTCCTGAGTCAGTGGATAGGGGAGAGGAACCAGTTAATAATTTATTCCGCTTGTCAAGTATAGCCTCTGTAGCGCATTTCCTTCTGTCCCCTCTTTCCATTTGTCCTTCCCCCTCTCTGTCCATCTGCTACTCCCACTCTCATTCCACCTGTCCCTCTGCTCTATCCATCTCCTCCTCCCCCTCTCTCCATCACTTTCTCCCCCCCCCCTTCCACTCTGTCTGTCTCTTCAGCTATCATTTAACTCACCTCTTCCACCGCCACCTGCTACTCATTTCCTCCTGTCCCCTCTTTCCATCCGCTCCTCTCCCCTCTCTCTGTCCATCTGCTTCTGCTTCTTCTTCTCTCTCACTCCAACTGCTCCTCCTTTGTATGTTTTCTCCTTCCCCTACAGTCTGTTTCGTCCTCCTCCTCTTACTCTATGTCCTCCACTCTGTATCTGCTCCTCCCCCTCTCCCTGCCCATCTCCATCTTCCGTTTATCTCTGTCCAACTCTTCCTCACCATTGTATCTCCTCCTCTTACCTATCTCCATTCCCTCCCTCCCTGTCTATCTTCACCCATCCATCTCCTTCCTCCCTGTCTGTGTCCATCTCCTCTTTCTACCTTTCTGCACATTTACTCCATCTCTCTCCCTCGCCATACAATCATCCACAACTGGTTCTTACCCCACAGTGCTTCTTTCCAGATAGTAAGGAACATGTGTAAAAGCTTTGGTTCAAATTGATCCAAGTGTTTGGGAGCTGCTTGTTACCCAACTCATTGTCCTTGTACGCACCTTTCACATGTATTTCACATGCATTTATCGTACTTCCCTGCTGTTTGTACGCACATTTCACCTGTATCTCTAGGAAATTCAGCCCTCCAGTTTCATTTTCACGAATCTCACTGTGTCATATCTCCTGAACTATGTGTCGCAGAAGTATATAATTTTGCAGGTACATCCATGACACACACGTATACTATCTGCCATACGTGCGAAATGTGTTACGAAGTAAGTTAGTTTCATCAGCTGTGACTTAATTGCGTATACGAACAGTGATCCAATACTGTCAAATGTTTTTTTATTCCAGTCTTTGATCAAAATATCAATTCTTTTGACGATGACCGGTTTCAGTCCGTAATGACCATTCGCAGATCTTTTCTACACCATGTCCTAAAGTGATAAGGTCATAATGGCACCGTCAAAACATATAAATATAATCAGCACAGCATCGTCACATACATCTAAAGCAAGATGCGTAACAGGCCACATCGTCCACACAGTCATTATTGAAACTGGCTACTTGAGTATTACCGAATGTTTCCTGCACCGTTGTAACTTCACTGTTAAGTGGACTGCGGTTGCAGTAGAGACTAACCATTTTGCGTCAATGCATGCATTGTTCAACACCTGATATGCTGCCGAGGGAAAATTAGCAATACTCCGTTTGCTCTTGTCACATGACTTGGAGGAACTAACCAACCTGTAAGCATACTACTCCTAATAGTTCTAAGTATTAATCTATGAATGAAGTAGATACTGATGTAATGTTGTTCAGTACACTGTCCGAAATCACCAGCAAAAACATCTGCACTTATACCCTCTATCCACTGTATAGAAGAAATACGTTATCAATTCTACGAGGACTCATCTAAAGTATTAAAGGCAAGGACAGAAGCAATATATTAGTCTTATAACTCCAACGATGAATGTCGGAGCAATGACATCTGAGGTCGGTTCACAGCCGCTTAAATAAAATAAACTAACCTTTTTTTCTGCACAATTCCAGTTAATCACAAGGTCGTAATAAATGGGTAATATGTCACTACACCTGGGGTTCGTTAGGCACATGTACTGCTTCAGGCCAGACGCAGTATACTACATGTAAAATGTGATGTCGTATGGTAGTGGCATTTTCTTCAAGCGCATTCCAAGTAATGCGCTAGAACTGTTGCTTTTGTATCACATGTCGAATCTGTGTCAGCAGATAGTCACTCCATTTCACGTTCCATCTAGCGGTACATCCCACGTGAAGTATGGAAAAGAAAAAATGACGCCAGCCTGAGGAAAGGCCACTCTCTCTGTATACAAGCTCTCCCCATGTGACGTGTTTGTCGTGACCGATTGAGTGGCAGTAACATAAAGCGTAACTTACTGCTAGACAGATAATATCCCAACACATCCTTAAGTCTCCATTCATATCACTGGAGAGCTGCGTTGTTAAAAAAATCTTTTGTCATTAATACTTCTCCCAAAATATTTAAAACTGTAATGAAATAAACGTTAAATGAATTAAAATGATTTCACAGGTATCCAAGTAGGGATTGTTTCCTCGTAACAAAGAATCTTTTCTTGATATTCCTATTTTCCGTGAAAACACTCTTGTGTTCCTCTTCTGTACGAGTGGGAGAAAGAACACAGTCGGTCCCACGAAAGGACTGACTCCTCGACATTCATCGCACACTGGTTCTGATAAGATTTTACCGATAGCCTTTGAATAATGGCACAGGTTGTAACGTAGCAACTACGTTATGTAGTACATTATATATATATATATATATATATATATATATATATATATATATATATATATATATACTCCTGGAAATTGAAATAAGAACACCGTGAATTCATTGTCCCAGGAAGGGGAAACTTTATTGACACATTCCTGGGGTCAGATACATCACATGATCACACTGACAGAACCACAGGCACATAGACACAGGCAACAGAGCATGCACAATGTCGGCACTAGTACAGTGTATATCCACCTTTCGCAGCAATGCAGGCTGCTATTCTCCCATGGAGACGATCGTAGAGATGCTGGATGTAGTCCTGTGGAACGGCTTGCCATGCCATTTCCACCTGGCGCCTCAGTTGGATCAGCGTTCGTGCTGGACGTGCAGACCGCGTGAGACGACGCTTCATCCAGTCCCAAACATGCTCAATGGGGAACAGATCCGGAGATCTTGCTGGCCAGGGTAGTTGACTTACACCTTCTAGAGCACGTTGGGTGGCACGGGATACATGCGGACGTGCATTGTCCTGTTGGAACAGCAAGTTCCCTTGCCGGTCTAGGAATGGTAGAACGATGGGTTCGATGACGGTTTGGATGTACCGTGCACTATTCAGTGTCCCCTCGACAATCACCAGTGGTGTGCGGCCAGTATAGGAGATCGCTCCCCACACCATGATGCCGGGTGTTGGCCCTGTGTGCCTCGGCCGTATGCAGTCCTGATTGTGGCGCTCACCTGCACGGCGCCAAACACGCATACGACCATCATTGGCACCAAGGCAGCAGCGACTCTCATCGCTGAAGACGACACGTCTCCATTCGTCCCTCCATTCACGCCTGTCGCAACACCACTGGAGGCGGGCTGCACGATGTTGGGGCGTGAGCAGAAGACGGCCTAACGGTGTGCGGGACCGTAGCCCAGCTTCATGGAGACGGTTGCGAATGGTCCTCGCCGATACCCCAGGAGCAACAGTGTCCCTAATTTGCTGGGAAGTGGCGGTGCGGTCCCCTACGGCACTGCGTAGGATCCTACGGTCTTGGCGTGCATCCGTGCGTCGCTGCGGTCCGGTCCCTGGTCGACGGGCACGTGCACCTTCCGCCGACCACTGGCGACAACATCGATGTACTGTGGAGACCTCACGCCCCACGTGTTGACCAATTCGGCGGTACGTCCACCCGGCCTCCCGCATGCCCACTATACGCCCTCGCTCAAAGTCCGTCAACTGCACATACGGTTCACGTCCACGCTGTCGCGGCATGCTACCAGTGTTAAAGACTGCGATGGAGCTCCGTATGCCACGGCAAACTGGCTGACACTGACGGCGGCGGTGCACAAATGCTGCGCAGCTAGCGCCATTCGACGGCCAACACCGCGGTTCCTGGTGTGTCCGCTGTGCCGTGCGTGTGATCATTGCTTGTGCAGCCCTCTCGCAGTGTCCGGAGCAAGTATGGTGGGTCTGACACACCGGTGTCAAAGTGTTCTTTTTTCCATTTCCAGGAGTGTATATATATATGATTTTGCAATTTCATTTAAAGGCTTCAATAGTAATTTTAACAATAATAATAACATAAGGACTTCACCCAAATTCAAACCAAAGTAGTTCACGCCGCCCAAAGGCGACGTGAATTAATATATTTTCGTTATTCAAATGGTTCAAATGGCTCTGAGCACTATGGGACTTAACATCTATGGTCATCAGTCCCCTAGAACTTAGAACTACTTAAACCTATATAACCTAAGGACACCACACACATCCATGCCCGAGGTAGTATTCGAACCTGCGACCGTAGCAGTCGCGCGGTTCCGGACTGAGCGCGTAGAACCGCGAGACACCGCGGCCGGCTTTTCGTTATTAATCAAAGTAAATGTAAATGAGAGTATGCAGAAGGATATGGGCAGGCATACGTCGAACGATCGGTATAGAAGGCTCTGAGTCATCTCGAGTGGGAATGTGCACTGGCTGACGTGACTGGGTGTAGATGGGAGTGCCAGTTGTGCGGAAAAATGATTGGTTTCTAGTGCCTTCTATAACAATTTCAGCCTAGTAAATTACCGGTATCAGAAAGCGTGCGGGATTGTGAATGCTGAGGGAAACCCCCCTCCCTCCCCCTCCCCCCTATAGAACATCGACTGCGATTTCGCGAGACATCGACGTCAAGAGAATATAGTGCCATTTGTTCTTAACCCTTCAGGTTAAGAAAAATATATTTTTGAAATTTAATCTAAGC
This sequence comes from Schistocerca piceifrons, assembly GCF_021461385.2. Lineage (NCBI taxonomy): Eukaryota > Metazoa > Arthropoda > Insecta > Orthoptera > Acrididae > Schistocerca > Schistocerca piceifrons. The sequence continues at coordinate 239,309,169 of NC_060143.1, forward strand.
ACGTAATTGAGCGCAGGGCTTAAGAAAACCATCTCCTCTCGCACTTACAATTTTCCTTCATTACGGTATAAAATAAGTAACGACGCGGTTACTCGTCGACTCTTAGGTACGAATGAAGTGGAGGGATGATTTGGTGGGGCGCTCTCGCTCTAGAGAGTCGCTCTGAGTGCATAAAGATGGACAGACCCGTATCTGACCGCTGCGATGAAATACCAACCTTATTCGGTCAGTAAGTACCTTTACAGTACAAATGCCCTTTCAGGTACTGCTCTGAATGTCTGGAACAGCAGTTACGTAGCCACGGGTTATTCCGCAAGGCAGTGGTTTTGATTGTGTGATACGAAGTCTCCTTTGAACTATGATGAACTTTAGAACAACGGTAGAACCGCGAATCGCAATCAAAACGCAGTCTCAGCGTCATGGGTAAGTGATTTTTTGGATGGCTCGCAGCTGGTGTGAATTTCCGATAAGTCTTCAAGGTTTAATTGTACGCAAGATGGCCGTAGAGTCGAGTGAAGTTAAACGAATAAATTCATTGTGTAATGTGGTAATGTTCAGGCGAGCGGCTGTTTGTCATAGTTGTATCATTAGAAGGCTAGTCGGTGTGGCCGAGCGGTTCTAGGCACCTCAGTCTGGAACCGCGCGACCGCTACGGGCGCAGGTTCGAATCCTGCCTCGGGCATGGATGTGTGTAATGATCTCAGGTTAGTTAGGTTTAAGTAGTTCTAAGTTCTAGGGCACTGATGACCTCAGATGTTAACTCCCTTAGTGCTCAGAGCCTTCTGAACAATTTATCATTAGAAGTCCCGCGTGGCAGTGCAAAATTAATTGTTTAGCTCTGACTGAAATCGGTATTTACACTACGGGCCATTAAAATTGCTACACCAAGAAGAAATGCAGATGATAAACGGGTATTCATTGGACAAATATATTATATTAGAACTGACATGTGATTACATTTTCACGCAATTTGGGTGCATAGATCCTGAGAAATCAGTACCCAGAACAACCATCTCTGTCCATTACAAGGGCCGTGATACGCCTAGGCATTGAGTCAAAAAGAGCTTGGACTGCGTGTACAGGTACAGCTGCCCATGAGCTTCAACACGATACCACAGTTCATCAAGAGTGGTGACTGGCGTATTGTGACGAGCCAGTTGCTCGGCCACCATATACCAGACGTTTCCAATTGGTGAGAGATCTGGAGAATGTGCTGGCCAGGGCAGCAGTCGAACATTTTCCGTAACCAGAAATGCCCGTACAGGACCTGCAACTTGCGGTCGTACATTATCCTGCTGAAATGTAGGCTTTCGCAGGGATCGAATGGAAGGTAGAGCCACGGGTCGTAACACATCTGAAATGTAACGTCCACTGTTCAAAGTGCCGTCAATGCAAACAAGAGGTGACCGAGACGTGTATCCAATGGCACCCCATACCATCACGCCGGGTGATACGCCAGTATGGCGATGACGAATACATGCTTCCAATGTGCGTTCACCGCGATTTCGCCAAACACGTATGCGATCATCATGATGCTGTGAACAGAACCTGGATTCATCCGAAAAAATGACGTTGAGTACACCACCGCTGGCGTTCCTGTCTGTGATGCAGCGTCAAGGGTAACCGCAGCCATGGGCTCCGAGCTGATAGTCCATGCTGCTGCAAACATCGTCGAACTGTTCGTGCAGATGGTTGTTGTCTTGCAAACGTCTCCATCTGTTGACTCAGGGATTCGAGACGTGGCTGCACGGTCCGTTACGCCCATGCGGATAAGATGTCTGTCATCTCGACTGCTAGTGATGCGAGGCCGTTGGGATCCAGCACGGCGTTCCATATTACCCTCCTGAAGCCACCGATTCCATATTCTGCTAACAGTCACTGGATCTCGACCAACGGGAGCAGCAATGTCGCGATACGATGAACCGCAATCGCGATGGGCTACAATCCGACGTTTATCAAAGTCGGAAACGTGATGATACGCATTTCTCCTCCTATCACAACAACGTTTCACCAGGCAACGCCGGTCATCTGCTGTCTGAGTAAACAGAACCTGGAAACTTTCCTCTTGTCTGCATGTTGTTGGTGTCGCCACCGGCGCCAACCATGTGTGAATGCTCTGAAAAGCTAATCATTTGCATGTCACAGCATCTTCTTCCTCTCGGTTAAATTTCGCGTCTGTAGCACGTCATCTTCGTGGTGTAGCGATTTTAATGGCCAGTAGTATATATTCTATGTACGTAAAGGGAATACATTTTTGTAAAAGGGTCTAATGTATATTGCATTGTTCTGAAGGATAGAGCCTGATTCATTGTGAAGATCACTTATGAACGTATTTGAAAGATGTGTTATCATAAGGCGTGTATGGGAAGACGTTAGCCTGATACTCTGTCATTTATGTGCTCTCGGTTTAACTACACGGCCAAACAATACTGTAACAGCAAACTCTTGCAGTTGTAACATGTGCTTTAGTGGACAGAACTACGCCTCTTAATTATATTTTATCACGTTCCGTTCGTGTTTTATTTGCTGCCACACCCTTTTTCATTACGTGTCATCATAAGGCGTGTATGGGAAGAAGTTAGCCTGATACTCTGTCATTTATGTGCTCTTGGTTTAACTACACGGGCCAAACAATACTGTAACAGCAAACTCTTGCAGTTGTAACATGTGCTTTAGTGGACAGCACTACGCCTCTTAATTATATTTTATCACGTTCCGTTCGTGTTTTATTTGCTGCCACACCCTTTTTCATTACAATATTACTCGATTTATATGTTGCTTCCCAAGATTGCTTACAGTGAGTGGCATCGAGAGTGGAAGAGCATGACTATCTTTGACAGCCCAACATCTTCGAGAAATATTACGTTCGTTGTCCCTGGTAACAAACGTTAGATGGACTTTGGCCCACTGCCTGCCCGATTTAATACAATCTATGCGGCACCAAGGCTCTCAAGTGGCTGACCACTGTCACCGATACATTAATAATAGTATGCAACTCATGTTATATAACACTGCAGCATTTGGTTTAGTCAAAATGGTAGTCAGGTGGAATACATCTCAGAGTAATAAACGGTTCCATCGCCTCTACTAACTTCCAAACTCACATTTCAATGATCGTCCTGCTCATTATGTGGAGAACAATTAATTGTTGTTCGCATCACACACATTTAAACTAAGATTCAAATTAAGTAATGCTACCAGAGGCTTTGCTGTGTCTCTGTACGTTATATTACGTAATATGCAGCCAAGAAAGTGAATATTGTTGACGTCTGTCTTTGCATGCAAGAAACTACACTTGGAGTTAGATGAGATGCGATAAGAGCGTGAAGTGTATTTTTGGAACGTCAGTACCAAATTGCTTCTACCAACCTGTAACTTGTAAAATGACAGAAATAGATCTGTGCATCCAACTAGTCGTAGCACTATATCATATTCCACACTTCGGTCGAGAGGAAATTATGTAGTTTAATTATCTGTTTTGAAAAACATCGTAAGAATATTGTTATCTTCCGGATCCTACCACTAATTTTTCGCATAAATTTTAATTTAACCACTTTTCTTGGTTACTAAATTATCATTCTCAAAGCTCCGTATGCTTCGGGTTCCATGAAACACAAATTAAATATAATGCACCTTTAAGTCCAAATTATGCCTAAATGATGTATCTTATTTCGTATTTTTTGTTACAAGTATAGAATTATAAACACTGCCATTCATCTCCTGTTTACAAGGCAAGATAGCTTTTTATACAGGCGGAACAAATAACGCAGGATAAATATTTTCAAAAACAGTTCGAAAATGAAATATAACAAATATCATCACGTTAGCTGCAAAATACTTCATTTGAATTTTGGTATGGCAGTTTGCCCGCTAGGCATGAAAATTATTCAGAACTTACACAAGACAGTTGAAATGGAGATCAGGGACGAAAGTTTATGATTTATGAACCCAAAAACCTACTGGTCTGCTTGGATCTTCATTCCTTTTTCTGTGGGCGTGAGTAATATAATTGAAAGATCTAGTCAGTTAAGTACCACAACCGTCAAAACATGTACAGAAGCTTTCATACTTAGACGCACTCCTATGCTGTTGTCCAGCGCACACGGTATCGATACTTACACCAGTATAAAAAACATCCTTTGTGGGAAAAAGCTGGGGAATGAAAATGGTGGACTTTGGCTTAGAATAACAGCCACGCTGTCAGTATCATGATATTACAGTTAATGATTGCACCGCTGCGAAATCCAACTGCAACTGTTACTGGCATGAAGAAACTTAGTTACATATGAGTTTCATATGCAGTAATTGTCGGGAATGAGATGCCTCTGAAAGCGATACAGGCTGTAGTCAGCCGAGAGTGGTTGACTTCGGCTTCAATAACTGTTCTGTGTTGCAAATGATGTTATTGTGTCAGTGGACCAGAGCAAACCCAGTCTGCTATATTCATCAGAGCAATTTAATTACTAGCTGGATGCCCAGACTGGCAAAGGGTAAATTTCGCATGCGTTCGCCTTCGTTGTACGTCATAACAGTTCGACTACTATAATTCATATTCAAATGCTAAGGAAAGACCAGCAGAACTGGATTTTAGTTTTCCACATTCGAGAGTTCCACATTGACGTTTCTCATTATATTACTGTAATTACGCAAGTTAAACAGTTTTACTCTTAATTATTCTTTCATTCATCTTCTATCAAGTTACATTAAAGGTATTACTATTCTTCTTTCATTCCATTTTTTAATGGCAAAATGATTTCAAACCGAATTTCTGGTTTGTGCTACTTCTTCCTGCTCTGCAATCTGCTACACACAGTATTGTCAACAATAACAGTGATAATAATAATAATAATACCGTATGGTTCAACGACTCGGTACAAGTCTTTCAGTTGGACGCAACTTCATAGACGTTAGTGACCCAGTAATCCTACATGAGAAAATTTAATTTGAAAGCCGAACGACCTGCTTTTCCACGTAGTTGAGAAGTGAAGTTATATTCCGTGGCCGGACAGGGATTAGATCCCGCGACATTTCGTTTTCTACGAAGGCGCTTTGCCGCTCTACAACCAGACCCAACATATCGTAAATTATATATTCGACATAGTTTAATCTCAATTTTCTCCCTATTGACTACTCCCAGTTCGAAGTTAACTTTTGGAGGGTGCCTTAGAAAATGTTGCACTACCAAATCCGTCCTTCCATCGATGGAGTTCCATAGATTTGGCCCTTTTCCACCACTCTGTTCTCCGCATGACCTTACAGTGACTGAAAGATCCGTCTTCGATCTATGTTATAGAACGAAGCAGCATCCTGCCTGCTGACCGGATAACTGGCTGCCATTTTCATAAGTTTATTACAATCAAAATGGTTGAAATGGCTCTGAGCACTATGGGACTTAACATCTGAGGTCATCAGTCCCCTAGAACTTAGAAATACTTAAACCTAACTAATCTAAGGACATCACACACATCCATGCCCGAGACAGGATTCGAACCTGCGACCATAGCGGTCGAGCGTTTCCAGACTGAAGCGCCTAGAACCGCTCAGCCACACCGATCGGCTTTATTACAACCATTGTTCAAAAACCTTTTGCAGTTTAATTGTAAAAGAGGAATTAATGCCCTATGACTACAAACGTACATATACACTGTGAAACACTGTTAAAGGATCACGTTTCCGAAACCCGTAATTGTCTCCCGTTGCGATGTATGAGACTGAAATGTGCCTACAACATTCGTCCGTAATGGTGCAAAAGCACGGCGCTGAGCCCTACGAGAAAGACAGACCGCGGCACATACGTCACGAAGGTAGGCCGAGTTCGCCCAACTCAGCAGACAAACTGCGTTTCTACACGTGTTAACTCGTAACTAAGTGTGTATGTGCAAACCAGAATTGGATCAGCTACTGGAATCCACTATTATGGAATCTTACTGTTATTAGTCCTACATGATAAGAAGTCCATAGGCCTATTAATAATTTGTTGTGGCTGTACTGGGGTACAATACAATTACACTACTGGCCATTAAAATTGCTACACCAAGAAGAAATGCAGATGATAAACGGGTATTCATTGTACAAATATATTGTACTAGAACTGACATTTGATTACATTTTCATGCAATTTGGGTGCATAAATCCTGAGAAATCAGTACCCAGAACAACCAACACTGGCCGTAATCACGGCCTTGATACGCCTGGGCATTGAATCAAACAGAGTTTGGACGGCGTTTACAGGTACAGCTGCCCATGCAGCTTCCACACGATACCACAGTTCATCAAGAGTAGTTACTGGCGTATTATGACGAGCCATTTGCTTGGCAACCATTGACCAGACGTTTTCAGTTGGTGAGAGATCTGGCGAATGTGCTGGCCAGGGCAGCTGTCAAACATTTTCTGCATCCAGAAAGGCCCGTACAGGACCTGCAACATGCGGTCGTGCACTATCCTGCTGAAATGTAGGGTTTCGCAGGGATCGAATGAAGGGTAAAGCCACGGGTCGTAACACATCTGAAATATAACGTCCACTGTTCAAAGTACCGTCAATGCGATCAAGAGGTGACCGAGACGTGTAACCATTGGCACCCCATACCATCACGCCGGGTGATACGCCAGTATCGTGATAACGAATACACGCTTATAATGTGTGTTCACCGCAATGTCGCCAAACACGTATGCGATCATCATGATGCTCTAAACAGAACCTGGATTCACCCGAGAAAGTGACGTTTTGCCATTCGTGCACTCAGGTTCGTCGATGAGTACATCATCGCAGGCGCTCCTGTCTGTGATGCAGCGTAAAGGGTAACCGCAACCATGGTATCCGAGCTGATAGTCCATGCTTCTGCAAACGTCGTCGAACTGTTCGTGCAGATGGTTGTTGTCTTGCAAACGTCCCCATCTATTGATTTAGGGATCGAGACTTGGCTGCACGTTCCGTTACAGCCATGCGGATGTCATCTCGACTGCTAGTGATACGAGGCCGTTGGGATCCAGCACGGCGTTCCGTATTACCCTCCTGAACCCACCGATTCCATATTCTGCTAACAGTCGTTGGATCTCGACCAACGCGAGCAGAAATGTCGCGATACGATAAACCGCAATCACGATAGGCTACAATCCGACATTTATCAAAGTCGGAAACGTGATGGTACGCATTTCTCCTCGTTACACGAGGCATCACAACAACGTTTCACCAGGCAACGCCGGTCAACTGCAGTTTGTGTACGAGAAATCGGTTGGAAACTTTCCTCATGTCAGCACGTTGTAGGTGTCACCACCGCCGCCAACCTTGTGTGAATGCTCTGAAAAGCTAATCATTTGCATATCACAGCATCTTCTTCCTGTTGGTTTAATTTCGCCTCTGTAGCACGTCATCTTCGTGGTGTAGCAATTTTAATGGCCAGTAGTGTAAAGTCATCCCAAAATGATTATCAGGTGCATAAGGCACCCTATCTTCTATGAAATGAGCACTGTTACGCAGATGAGACTAAATGCTATAAACAAGCCGTTGTACCATTTATGTCGAGAATTGATTTTAAATTTTGTTGTACGACTAGTAATCAATAATACTTTATAACAGCAGATTCTAGTAGAAGATGTAATTCTCGTTAGTACATACATATCCAGTTGAGAGTTAAAAAGTTTATAAAAGCATTTTGCCTGCTGATTTAAACGAACGAACGAACTCAGGCCTACATTTGTGACTTACGCGCCGCGGCCTGTCTTTCTCGTCGGCATAGGCAAGGCGGTATATGACATCACACTCGGCCTGGTCATGCTTCAATTAGGAAATTGTGTACAGGAACAATTTTAAAGTGCCAACAGAGGTGTAAGGGTGCCCTTTGGGAGGGGGGGGGGGGGCGGTTCCTAGTGAACCCTTTGCAATTTTCAAGCACCTGTCAATGCCGCCTTCCCATTTCCATGATGCCGAAGGAAGGCGCGATACAGCAGGATGACTTAAATTCATAAGCATTGTTTTCTGCTTGGAATCACATTCGAATTCCTTCCAATGCTTTTGAACTGTCCATAATGATTCCTCCCTATACCGTGTAGCAAAAACTACAATCGTGCCTCACTAGAAAGGGATACGACCATGTTCAATTGGGTTACAGTCTCACAGTGTCCTCAGAGAAGGTCTGTATCGTCCTGGGGGTGACAGCAGTGCCAAATGGTGTCAAGAACGTTGTCCTGTTACTCATCGCACTGTGAACTGTCGTTTCGCAGCGTGGAATATTTGGGAAACCACACCCCAATGGAAGGGGTGGTTTCACTGACGCCCTTTCTGGCACTAATTGTGAATTTTTCGTGTTTATTCCGAGCAGCGGTGTACCTGAAATGTTTTCCGTTTCCACTAATAAGAACACGACGTGATTTCAATGCTGGACTTCGTGAATGTGACCTCCATCCACTAGGTATCAAGGCAAGGGGTCAAAGGTGGCTGAGAGAGGGTGTGACGACGTCCCCCATTGTGTGACACATCTACGACGTAGTTGGGCAGAAATGAGGTGAAATTTGTTGCCAATGTGGCATCATTAACCCACCATATACCTCAAATGAAGTTCTAAGTTTCGGCTTTTCTTCTCATGAGTCGACAGTTTTCTATCTGAAGCACAGCCGAGCACGAGGGCGACATCACAGAGCATACGAACCACTACAGAGGGTGGCAGTAGGTGCCTTTGAGCTACATTTCAAACTTCTGGATCGGAATGTGAGACAACTGCAGAGTTTCGAAAAAGTGATCCTCTACTTGTGTTGCCCAGTTTGTAAATGTTTTATGAATCCAGTCTAATGGAGAAATTAGCACAGTTTGTAAATGTTGTATGGTGCCAATCTAATGGCGAAATGAGCCAGTCAAAACACGCCACACCATTGGCAGCGAATATTGTGTAAGTAGCTGCTGAAGAAAGTGCTTACAAAGCTGACACATGTCACCTACTTTCATGAGCAAACGAGCTTACACAGGCATACCCCGAGGACATGTTACCTGATTTGACTTCTTAAGTGATAGAACCCAGTACGTTGTCCTCGATGGTGAGTGTTTATCGGAGGTGAGGGTATCATCTGGAGTGCCCAAGGACAGTGTGGTGCGTCCGCTGTTGTTTTCTATCTACATAAATGATCTTTTGGATAGGGTGGATAGCAATGTGTGGCTGTTTGCTGATGATGGTGTGGTGTACGGGAAGGTGTCGTCGTTGAGTGAATGTAGGAGGATAAAAGATGACTAGAACAGGATTTGTGATTGGTGTACAGAATGGCAGCTAACTATAAATATAGATAAATGTAAATTAACGCAGATTAATGGGGAATAGAACCCTGTAATGTTTGAATACTCCATTAGTAGTGTAGCGCATGACACAGTCACGTCGATTAAATATTTTGGCGTAACATTGCAGAGCGATATGAAGTGGGACAAGCATGTAATGGCAGTTGTGGGGAAGGCGGATAATCGTCTTGGGTCATTGGTTGAATTTTGGGAAGATGTGGTTCATCTGTGAAGGAGACCGCTTATAAAACACTAATACGACCTACTCTTGAGTACTGCTCGAGCGTTTGGGATCCCTAACAGGTCGGATTGAGGGAGGACATAGAAGCAATTCAGAGGCAGGCTGCTAGATCTGTTACTGGTACATTTGATCATCACGCGAGTGTTACGGAAATGCTTCAGGAACTCGGGTGGGAGTCTCTAGAGGAAATGAGGCGTTCTTTTCGTGAATCACTACTGAGGAAATTTAGAGAGCCATCATTTGAGGCTGACTGCAGTGCAATTTTACTGCCGCCAACTTACATTTCGCGGAAAGACCACAAAGATAATGTAAGGGAGATTAGGGCTCGTACAGAGGCATATAGGCAGTCATTTTTCCCTCGTTCTGTTTGGGAATGGAACAGGGAGAAAGATGGTAGTTGTGGTACGAGGTACCTTCCGCCAAGTACCGTATGGTGGATTGCGGAGTATGTATGTAGATATAGATGTAGATGTAGATTTCTCTCTGCATCGTTTTCTTGCACGCAGGAAATATGGTCGGCCGTCTATCTGACTTCATGTATACGTTTACGTAACCATACTCGTTCACTTGCACGTACACTCTCGCATACGTGGTAGAGTAGCAATTCTCTACGACAGGTAGACTGGACACCAAAGTGCGTTAGTGTTATTCGCTTGCAGTGCTGTTACCAGGCGTGGTACAATATATAAACGACATGTAGAGCAACACATGTTGAGTGATCACTGTGAAGGACATGTAGTCGCTGCATTTTCATGCGAGACAATGTTATTACCACTTACAGAATCTGAAAGAGCCTAATTGGAGGACTCCATTTTTACGGCCGGTCCAGACGTGCGATATCCAGATGTGTGGGGTATGTGGTTGGGACAGTGGCTTGGGGTAGGACTGCATGCGAGCATCAGGCCATGCATACTCGGCTCCAAGATTCCAGTCGCCCACGTCTGACCACTAGAAGAGAGGTTTATATTGTGCACCAATAACGTCGCAATCCCTTCACGTCTGCCGTGGATCCAACTACATGTAATGGACTCCTTCCAACATTCTGTGTCACCCTTCCTCATTGGCAAGAGACAGGATGCAGCCCTATTAGGGGATTACTGTCCCAGTAATCTGTCATTAATGCTACAACACAGACGACTGAGGTTTGAAGTGTCAGGGTCCCAGACTATTTAGTTATCACAAAGATATAATAAAGCACATTTTAAAGGTTCAGCCAGTAACTATCGAGCAGTGTCTCAGAGCCGAGTGAGTACATGGCAAGGGAAAGCATAGCCAGCGGGCCGGCCGTTGTGGCCGATCGGTTCTAGGCGCTACAGTCAGGAACCGCGCGACCACTACGGTCGCAGGTTCGAATCCTGCCTCGGGCATGGGTGTGTGTGATGTCCTTAGGTTAGTCAGGTTTAAATAGTTCTAAGTTCTAGGGGACTGATGACCTCAGAAGTTAAGTCCCATAGTGCTCAGAGCCATTTGAACAATAGTCAGCGGTAAATACCGTGAATGGGTTAACATGGGAGACCACGAGTAGTGAAGCTCCTGTACCTTGTAGGTCGAGTAGGAATATTCCACTGCGGATCTTTACGCGAGAGCGGAAACCAGTGTAGGCCTAGAGCGCTGGAATATTCTGGAAGACGGAAGGGGAAGGCGGATGGAAAGCATACAGTCTGAGCAGGGCAGACCTTCACAGTGCATACATAAAGGACATCCAGGAGCAGTGAAAAGCAGAGTCGGCGCAGAAGTTGAAGAGAGCGCAAGTGGGTGCAGCACCGGGCAGATTCGAGAGGGTAGCAGCCGCTACTGATGGGACGATAAGAACTTCGACAACAAGAAGTGATGTTCCGGTTGAAAGCAACTGCCACTGTTAGGTAAGTAGCACCTTTACCTTTTCATCTGAAGAGTATTGAATGAGCTGTACCTGTGGTCTAGGGGTAGTGTGTTTTGATTACTAATCAAGATGTCCTCGGTCCCAGGGTCGAAACCTGCCATCTCTTAAACTTTGGTTAATAATCAGCATTGGCGGCTGAAGACTTCTGGCATAAGAAGTCACCATGATTGGCCAACGACCTTGTCAAAGAGGGTGGAGGAGCGGACAGAGGTAGAGCCACTCTCTTGTCTTTGGGGAGGGAGGGGGGTGGAGGGGGGAACTGCCCTACAGGCGGAAGAATCAGCAATGATCAATGGGATGAGATAGCAGAAGGCAATGGAAACCACCGCATTAAAGGCACATAACGTGTATCTATAGGACATGTGGCCTGTAATTGAAAAAGTGACATGATGATGTCTCCATTGGCAAAAGATTCCATAATAGTCCCCCCACTCGGATCTCTGGGACTGCCAAAGGGAGGTGACCATGAGAAAAAGATTGTATAACCAACGAATGGATAACATTCTACAAGTCTGGCTGTGGAATGTCAGAAGGTTGAATGTGGTAGGGAAGCTAGAAAATCTGAAAAGGGAAATGGAAAAGATCATTCTGGATATAGCAGGGATCAGTGAAGTGAAATGGAAAGGAGTAAAGGATGTCTGGTCAGCTAAGTATGGAATAATATCAACAGCAGCAGAAAATGGTAACGGGAGTAGGCTTCGTTATGTATAGGAAGATAGGATATACAGTGTGTTACTGTGAACAGTTCAGTGATACGGTGGTTCTTATCAAAATTGACAGCAAACCAACGCCGACAACGGCAGTTCAGGCACACATGCTGATACCGCAAGCTGAAGATGAAAAGACACAGAAAGCATACGAGGATACCGAAAGGGTGATACAGTATGTTAAGGGAGAGGAAAATCTAATAATCATGGGTGACTGGAATGCAGTTGTAGGGAATGAGTGGAAGGAAAGGTTTCTGAAGAATATGGGCTTGGGACAAGGAATGAGTTCTGTAATAAATTTAGCGAAAACTGTGTTCAAGCACCACAAAAGTAGGAGGATTACTTGAAAAAGATCGCGGGAAAATTTCAGCTACGTTACATCATTGTGAGACAGAGATTCCGAAATCACATACTGGATTGTAAGGCGTAGCCAGGAGCAGATATGGACCCAAATCATAATGTAGTAGTGATGAAGTGTAGGCTGAAGTTTAAGAAGTTAGTCAGGAAGAATCATTAAGCAACAAAGAGGAATACGGAAATACTAAGGAATGAAATGATACCCACGAAATTCTCTAAGGCAGTAGATACCGCAAGAAGGAATACCTCAGTAGACAGTACAGTTGAAGAGGAATGGACATCTCTAAAAAGGGCAATCACGGAAGTTTGGAAAGAAAAACATAGGCAGAAATAATGTAACTGCGAAGAAACCAAGAGTAACAGAACGAAGTACAAAATACTCAGGGAAATTCAAGAATACATAAACACAAACAGCTGAGGAATGAAATAAATAGGAAATGCAGGGAAGCTAAGGTGAAATGGCTGCATGAAAATGGTAGTCGGAAGGACCGACTCAGCGTATAGGAAAGTCAAAACAACTTTCAGTGAAAGTAAAAGCAAAGGTGGTAATATTGAGTGTAACGGAAATTCCACCGTTAAATGCAGAGAAGGGAGTGGGTAGGTGGAAAAAGTACAGTAAAGGGGGAAGATTTGCGTAATGTGACAGAAAAAGGAAAAGAAGTCGGTTTAGAAGAGAGGGGATATCAAGTATTAGAAGCAGAATTTAAGAGAACTTTGGAAAATTTAGTCAAATAAGGCAGAGGGGATAGATAACATCCCATGAGAATTTCTAAAATCGTTGTAGGAAATGGGAACAAAACAACCCTTCATGTTGGTATACAGAATGTATGAGTTGCGCGACATACCATCTGACTATCGGAAAAATATAATCCACACAATTCCAAAGAATGCAAGATCTGACGAGTGCGAGAATTATCGCACAATCAGCTTAACAGCTCGTGCATCCAATTTACTGACAAGAGTTATATACAGAAAAAGGAAAAAGAAAATTAAGGATGCGTTAGACGACGATCCGTTTGGCTTTTGATAATGGAAGCATGACTAAAGAAAAATCAAGACACATCATAGGATTTATCGACGAGGAAAAAGCGTTCGACAGTGTAAAATGGTGCAAAATTTCGAAATTCACATAAAAAATTGGGTAAGCTATAGGGAGACACGGGTAATGTACAATACGTGCAAGAGGCAAAAGGGGGTGATAAGAGTGGATGACCAAGAACGAAGTAATCTTATTAAAGAGGGTGTCAGACGGATGTTTTCTATCGCCACTTCTGTTCTATCTCTACATCGAAAAAGCAATGATGGAAATAAATGAAAGGTTCAGCAATGGAATTAAAATTCAGTGTGAAAGGATATCAATGATGCAGTTCGCTGATCACATTGCTATGCGGAGTGAAAGTGAAGAAGAATTAAATAAACTGCTGAACAGAATGAACAATCTAATGAGTACGGAATGTGGATTGAGAGTAAACCGAAGAAAGACGATTGTAATGAGAAGCAGTAGAAATGAGAACAGCGAGAAACTTAACATCAGTATTGATGGACACAAAGTAGATAAAGTTAAGGAATTCTGCTACCTAGGCAGCAAAATAACCAATGACGGTCGGAGCAAAGAGTACATGAGAAGCAGACTATACTGGCAAAAATGTCATTCCCGGCCAAGAGGGATGTACTAGTATAGAACATAGGCCTTAATTTGAGGAAGAATTTTCTGAGAATGCACGTTTGGAGCACAAAATTGTATGGTAATGAAACATAGACTGTGGGAAAACCGGAACAGAAGAGAATCGAAGCATCTGAAATACGGTGCTACAGACGGGTAGTATCTCACTGCATCTGTTGAGACATCAGGGAATGACTTCCATGGTACTAGAGGGAGCGGTAGAGGGCAAAATCTGTAGAGGAAGACAGAGATTGGAATACATCGAGCAAATAACTGAGGATGTAGGTTGCAAGTGATACTCTGATATGAAGAGGTTGACCCAGGACGGGAATTTGTGGCGGGCAGCATCAAACCAGTAAGAAGACTGATGACTCAAACAAAAAAAAGTTTTGAACGGAGACAGCCGGCCTCTATTTCAAGTATTTGCCGTATAGAGTTTCACTTGCTAGGAGGACTAAGTCACTGTTTAGTACTTGTGTCCTAGTTATTGCAAACTACGCAAAGGGTCAGTGATTAAATAGTTAGGCAGAGGGACCAGTGTTTCAGCAGTTAGCAGAACAAGTTGTTGCAAAGACACTTGTCTCTGTCGATAGTACGAGAATCACCCTGAGAAGACGTTTCTGGCTGAGCCTGTACGGACTTTTAGGAAACTGTATACAGTAGAAAGGTTAAAGGGCCTTACATGTCACTTATCTTTTATGTTAATAGTCAGATAAATTGATTTAAGGGCGAAGTCGTACCTTAGTACTTCAGCAGACCAGCGCTGCCTAAATCCCGTCTCATCCCCCTTGTTACAAGAACTTGACAGTCGTACCCGCACTGCCTACAGCACCTCAAGTAGCCAATGAAATCCTACTCCCTCTTGTCTCCGTTATAAAAGTTAAATGAGGTAATCACACACCAACACTATGCTGGTAACCTGGACCTGTGCCTGTAGACGACAGAAGCTGTGCCGTGACCAGGGATTATGGATTATTGGTGAATAACGTCACATTGTGTTGAGCAAGGAATCTCAGTTCTGCAACACCCCGGATGAGCTTCGTGGACGAGTGTACACTTGTGGTGAGGCTCCATTCTTCCAGTGGTTTGGATGGGCACGACAGTCCTGGCGTCATGGTGAAGGGACCAATTGGGGATGACTTTAGGTCATAGTTTGTTATGACTGTAGAAATTCTTAAGCCAAGATGGTACATATGTCCTAATGTTTTTCTTCTCGTGCGATACTATCATGGTGACATTTTTCAACAGAACAATGCTCTTACATACAGTGTGACAAATATTGAACTATATGAAAAAGAAAAGCGTATATTCGTTACAAACTGCGGCGTGCACACACTTTGTTCAACATGTAAACCTCATTACACATATTCGGATTTATGTTATCACATGTTCGATGAAATGTGCCTGCCATCATTGGCGATTATGTGGCGCAGGCGAATAGTGAAATTCTCCATGGACCCGCTGAAGTGTCGGAACATAGATCTCATCGATGACCTCCTGAACATTGAACACCACATAGTCACCCAATGGGGACGAAGAGACATCTCGATTACGAAATGTGGATTCTCACTCTCCCACATGTGCCAGTTTGGTTTATTGACGAATCCATCTTAATGAAAGAGGGCTTCACAACAATTCGCGTGCGCATGTACATACTAATTCCCATCGTGACCCGTGGCCAACGGTGCAGTTTGAACGTCCTAACACAAACTGTTGTGAACACATGATCGTAAGTACAACTCACACACTGAAACGTCCCCTTAGAAAAATTATACATGACTGTGCTTAAATTGACTCACAATATTTTTAGCGCAACGCAATCTGACTTTCAATTATCCCTACAAAAGAATGGCCCTGACTAACATTAACCTATACCTTTCACAAATCACTTACATCACAAAAATCTTCGTTACTCGAACTACTGCAATACAGCGAGCGCCACTACTCCCAGCTAAATAAAAGATTCAAACTACGGAAGGCACTAGCTACTGATAAGCATAGTTAGCAAATGAAAGATTTTAATAGAGAACAAACAATGTATTTACCTTAATAGTGTTCAAAAGTCATAATACAGGGTGATTCAAAAAGAATACCACAACTTTAAAAATGTGTATTTAATGAAAGAAACATAATATAACCTTCTGTTATACATCATTACAAAGAGTATTTAAAAAGTTTTTTTTCACTCAAAAACAAGTTCAGAGATGTTCAATATGGCCCCCTCCAGACACACGAGCAATATCAACCCGATACTCCAACTCGTTCCACATTCTCTGTAGCATATGAGGCGTAACAGTTTGGATAGCTGCTGTTATTTCTCGTTTCAAATCATCAATGGTGACTGGGAGAGGTGGCCGAAACACCATATCCTTAACATACCCCCATAAGAAAAAATCGCAGGGGGTAAGATCAGGGCTTCTTGGAGGCCAGTGATGAAGTGCTCTGTCACGGGCTGCCTGGCGGCCGATCCATCGCCTCGGGTAGTTGACGTTCAGGTAGTTACGGACAGATAAGTGCCAATGTGGTGGCGTTCCATCCTGCTGAAATATGAATAGTTGTGCTTCTTGTTCCAGCTGACAGAACAGCCAATTCTCTAACATCTCCAGATACTGTAGTCCAGTTACAGTAGCACCTTCGAAGAAAAAGGGACCAAAAACTGTATTGGCTGAAATGGCGAACAAATGTACAACTAAATGAAACTTTATAGCTCCCTTAATTCGCCGACAGATAGTGCTTAGCTCTGCCTTTTGTCGTTGCAGAGTTTTAAATTCCTAAAGTTGTAGTATCCTTGTTGAATCACTATGTATATATAGCAGTTCATGACATCCAGTCTTACAAATGTACTGTCTCTCATGGACACACGTCCAAATCATCTGCTTTCAAAATTCTGCCACCTCTCTCCCCACATCCACCACTGCTGGCGGCTCACCTCCAACTGCGCAACGCTACGCGCTGTTAACAGCCAACTGCCCAAAGCTACAATGGCAGACAACAATGCAAACTAGCCACAGACTGCACACAGCACAGCCAGTGATTTTCATACAGAGCGCTACCTGGCGTTACCAACAAGAAAACCTAAACAGCCTACTTACATAGCCCCCATGCTCCCCACAAAAAATTTTACAAATTGTTTTTGGCAGTGGCCAATACAGATTTGAAAAAAAAATTTCATAATTACAATAACAAATAAATCAAATGCACACACTTATTGATACAATGTTGGTCAAAAGCTAAAATTTTCTCACAGTCCATAAAGACAGTCCTGATCATTCATCATAATAGTAATTACAGTTTTTTCACAAAGTCTCATTGGTAAAATAAATTGCACACAGAAGTAGTGTATTTCCATGCAGTCTTGAAGAAGTAGTGTTGTCCTTCCAACGGAAAGACAGTGCAGACTCTTGACATGCAGAAAGGTAATGGGCCACAACAGAGCAAACCCACAGCTGAGTCAGTCGAAGTTTTGAAGAATATTGGTAGGTAGGTCATCACAGAGCAGACCCACTGTAGTCCTGGTAGAGAGTATGGTATTGGTGGGCCACCCGAGGTGCAGACCCACTGCAGTCCTTGTAGAAATAATGGTATTGGTGAGACCCACTGTAGTCCTTGTAGAGGTGGCTAGCAGCCATCTGTTGCGACTGTGCAGGTGCACAATCACCATAGAAGAGTCTTGCGGATAATATAGCAAGTCCATAACCACCACTTGTGCACGCACAAAGTTTTTGGAATTGTCCTTAGAACCAGCAATGCTGTTAACCAGTCCCTTGCTGAATTATTAACACATGTGCAAACCACTAAGAGACCCAACTTCTCACATATTGTGCATACAGTATGACCAAGAGAAACGTGTGCAGTGAAATGTAACTTAATTTGAAGAACTGGTGTCTATACAATTATAAATTTACATCATAAGAATACAATTACAAAGGTACAAAATACATCATTAAAGAACATAACAATACAGATAACATTTGTAGTACAGGCTTTACAAAAGAATCGAAATAACATATACAGCAATGTTACAAGAATTATGACATAAAGATCAGAATAACTTTTGAAACATCAACTTCACATATGAGCATTAAAACAAAGCAGAATAAATAATGTCTAAACATCTTTACAAAGTAAATAACACAGTATTAGAAAAATTCTACAACATAACTCTCATCAGCTAAACATATAAAGACAGGAAAAACACAAATACACAAGGGTACACAAACACATAGCAGAATAATACAAGAGGAAAGGGCAGGGTTTGTTTTCAGTGTAACATTTGGTACTGCAGTCCAACCCAAAAATTCATTCCATAGATCTTTCGTCTTATTTCAACATTAGTTTCCACCAAAAAAAATCCAATGCAAGCTTGCTTTCTGTATTTATATGTTCACATATTTCTTACCTCATTATTTATTTTCCATTATCTTACCTCATCATTTATTTCCAAGAAAATCCTACCTAAACCTGTTGTCACTAAACCCTACATCTTTGTTCATATCTTCTTTCAAAATACTTTTTTGGCCAAACCATTTTCTTATAGCTTCTCAATGCATTTCTTCCAATTCATCACAACTCGTTCTCTCATATAGCCTACCCCATCTTAAGCTAACTTAAATCTACTGAGCTCAGATGTTAAACTAAGGGACGAGGCAATGCAGCAGCACAAAACAGCAATGACAAAAATGCAAATTGGCAAAGTTAGCAGCAATAAATATAAATTATCAAAGCAAATGCAACATTATCGCTAATATGAGCCAATGTGCAGCAACAAGAAAAATAAATCAGTAGTAAATCTGGCTTAACAGAGTAATACAAACAGAAATATAATAGCACTATGCCTGGCAAACAGCAGCAGCAAATGCAATAACTTATACGTAAACATGACAAAGCTCAAGCAGAAAAAATATTACACTGAAGACAACAATGCAGATAAGGGAAATGTCTACGGTATATTGATAATTTTGACTTATGGACCGTCTGACAGCAACTGAATAAAACACAATTTTAGTGCCATACGCGTTTCGCCTCTATTTTCTGCAAAGCATCATCAGTGGCAGGTTGCGTAGACAGTTTCTTACATATTACGCTCCTGTTGCATTTTTGGTGTTGTTCTTCTTCCTATGAGCGCCAATTTGCTGTTTTTTCCGCATTCCACAGCACTATGCACTGAATGCTTGCTTTAATGCAATGTTTTGGTTTCTGTTGCCGACTGTCAAATGTTTTTGCCAAAGATCGAATATTAGTGCCAAACTTATGTGTAACACCAAAAATGCAACAGGAGCGTAATATGTAAGAAACTGTCTACGCAACCTGCCACTGATGATGCCTTGCAGAAAATAAAGGCGAAACGCGTATGGCACTAAAATTGCGTTTTATTCAGTTGCTGTCAGACGGTCCATAAGTGAAAATTATCAATATACCGTAGTATTACACGCAACTGAGGAGGACAGGACCACAAAAGTTGAAGGGAAATGTCTATTCACATCTTAATGTCTATGTCATTAAAGTGGTGCACCACAACGTATTCTACAAATGAAATTACCAAGTACTTGAAAAGAAAATTATGTATCCAGTTACTGTTAATAGTCCCTTCTTATTGTTCTTTCCTTTCCAAGTGCTCCTTTTTCGAAGAATGTGGAACATAAAATTAGTATTTAATAGATCTGTTGACAGAAAGTTTTCACATTAACAAATGCATTTAATTTTATTTTACAAAACCAATGCTGTAACACAACTGGAAAACAGATATCAAATGAAATAACCAACTATGTAAAGCAAAGCATAACAATATCATTCAATAGTCATGTGGCATTTCGTAAGTAGTAAAAAAATCTCTCATCTAGAAAGACAGTAGTCATAATGAGGTGTGTAGTCATAAACTATTTCTCGTCATTTCATTAGGCATTTCAGTAAATATCAGAAAGTACGATATATTTCCAAGTAATGAGCGTGTCGTATTTGCGATGCTTTCTACAAAGGAATGCCAGTAGCGAGGTTAATGGCCTCCTTTTTTCTCCACCTGTGCCTCTGAAGGGCACACACTAATGGCTTTTTTCCAGGTGACTGTCGTGCAGCTGGGTGCTTATAGTGCATTACGTCAAGGTGACCTGGCTTTCTTAGTGAAATATTTACGACAGCAGTTTGCACTACAGTGACAGTCTCATATAAAATTTCACAGGTCGAGAATTTGCGTTACAAATGTGTAGAAACAAAATCCTTTAAATATAATAGTGTCAAAAAAAATTTTCACCAGCATTGTGATACATTCACGCACGTACAAACATTTCATGACTCTTAAGGTATGATTCTTGGTTTCCAGCATCCTTTTTCACATATCAGAGACCCTAGCCACCACTCATTATCCCTTACCTTATTATACCTATACATATTCGTCTCTTCGTCGACACTTCTTCAATATTTCTTCATAGAAAATACGTAGCATAATGAAATTCCTCATATATCATCAGCTTATTGATCATAAACATACCTCAACAGCATAATACTCATAGTCATCGTAACAATAACATCATAGCACTTCAATCAAATCTCAAAAATGTCGTAGCTTTCTGCAATAATGTCAAAACCTACAAAAAATTCTCTGTTCGTTTCAATAGTGTCATCTACGTCAAACGTACTTTAAAAATCATGATCCCATACCAAATACGACATTCAAAGCTCTCATATTATCACAAAGGTTATGAAAAAATATGAACAGTTCACAAGTACAGACAAAATACAATTTCATAAATATGAAGTTATCAAACTGTGTAATTGCGTAAACATCTGTCACTGACGTAGTAAAAAAAATGTTTGTCTTTCTCAGTTAAATGATCAGATAGCTGTGTAATTATGTGTTAGAGAAATATGGTACCGATGTGTACAGTTGTGTAAGCAAATACCATATTAGCTAAGGCTCCTTGTGCTTGCCAAACACATGGTACACAAAGTAAGAGTGGACCCCCTGAGGATTAATGTAATTATACCCTCAGGTGTTACAGATTACAGCAATGGAATGAAATGTATCACAGAAAACCTTTGTATCAGTGTAATTCAAAAATCTTTAAAAATATACGTTTTAAGTACAAAATCAATCAATCAAATATGTGTACTGTAGCGCTCGGATTAGCCGAGCGGTCTAGCGCTGCAGTCATGGACTGTGCGGCTGGCCCCGGCGGAGGTTCGAGTCCTCCCTCGGCCATGGGTGTGCATTTGTCCTTAGGATAATTTATGTTAAGTAGTGTGTAAGCTTAGGGACTGATGACCTTAGCAGTTAAGTCCCATAAGATTTCATACACATTTGAACATTTTTTTTTACTGTAGCGCTAAACTGTGCGTCTTGTTGTAAGATAATCTCTGTCACTACTTAACGGTAAAAATGTGCTAAGTGTAGTAATTATCGTCGTCCGTAGGCAAAGTTCTGTAGAAGTCAATGTACTTACCTCGTAGTAATAAACAAAAGTGAAACGCTATGCGCATTGATATCGTAGTTATTACGTACAGTACCGTGATCAAGAAAGTGCTATACTGTAATGTATTGTTGTGCTACGAAAAAGGCTGTCTCATTGTAGCTATACCACAAAAGTTACTACTAAAACATGTTTTACTTTCCAGAAGAATTCAGAAAAACTGTGCAGATATAAAGCAGATACAGTACAGAAGCAACAATGTAAATTGTGTCACACATTAGTAGCGTCTTGATATAATCGTGTAGCTGTCAGAGAAACCAAATGCTACGTCATCTTTAATCCCACAGAAAGTACTTCAAATAAAGAATGTCTTTTCAAGTACACCAAAATGTTTCATGAAAATCTTATTAGCAGTGCCAGTATATGTTCTAAGTATGTAAGCCTTATAGTCGTTACGTAATCGTGCAATTAACAAGCAAGAATGTACACACACAATAACACTGTGTCGTCTGTTCACTATAACAATGCATTCGTAATTTCTGTTTAAATAAGTTCTCTTGGTTCTTGACTGGATACTTAACTTCAAACGTTGTGCATGTTAACAATTTTTAAGTCTGACAAAGCATACTAATAACGTGAAGTGAAAAACTTTATAGCAAAGACTAAGTTAAAAATCAGATTATCATTCAAGAAACGGTTTTACATGTGAATTGTGGTGTAAACCTTTACTCTTCCTAGTACGCAGAGTTTCAACTTCAACGCAATTATCATGTGGTATACATCGGATTCTGTAAGGTCCATTGTAAACCAGAAAGAATTTGTGACTCAAGTGTTTCTTCTTATGTGACAATGAATGAGCTTTAATGAGAACTTTCTGACCAATATATAGTTTCTTTGCATTTGCTTTACCGTGTAGTTTTCTCCTTTTGTCTGCAGCAGAATTTATATTTTCAATGGCCAAATCAATTATGTCTTTGTGTCGAATTTTGCGGGTATTCGGAAAAGGTACTAGCTCTCTGATTCTGTTTGGTGGTTCTTCATTCTTCAGTACAAGAGTAGGTGGTAAAGCAGTGGAGTCATGTGGCATTTCATTCAGCACATTTTGAAATAAGTGTAAATATCTGTCCCAATGCTGATGCTTTCTGTGACAATAAAGTCTGCAAAGCTTATTGATTTCTTTCATAATCCGTTCAGACGAGTTACAATGTGGTGAGTACAATGAAATAAAAACAGGTTTCATTTTATTATTCTGAAGCATGCGTGACCAAACAGCAGTTCTGAATTTCGGTGTTATCTGAAATGACTTTACTAACGTGTCCTACTTCACGTAAGAAATTTTTAACAAAGGCGTTGGATACAGACCGTCCAGTGGTTTTACGTAACGGTGTGAAAGAAACAAATTTTGAAGTAAGTTCAACAGCGACTAGAACGTACGAAAATCCATTAGATGTTCTGACAAGCGGTCCCAAGAGATCAACAGCAGCAAATTCTTTTAATTTAGAAGGAATGATAGGAAACAATGGAGCACGATGGGAGATAGTATATGGTTTCGCCTTTTGACAAAGTTCACAAATAGACAAGACTCTTTGAATTCACTTTTCCATATTGTTAAAATAACAAGTCGTTCGAAGAATATGATAACATTTTCGTGGACCAAAATGTGCATAGCTGAAATGAATGTACCAAATGAGCTTATTAACAAAATCGTCTGGAATGCAAAGTACCCATAGCTTGTCATGAACAGTGCAGCGTTTGAACAGTATGTTGTTTCTAACCAGATAATAATGCCGAATCTGAGTGTGTGTCTTTTCATGCCATTTACTTTTGATGTCTTTCCTAATTGGATCTTTATCTTGTTCATGAGCAATGTCCTTTAAAGATGTGGTGATGAAGTTGTCAAAGGCGACTTTCTGAATGTAAAGAATACTGAAATTTTTCTCGAGGTTGCCTTCTGTGTTACTTTTCTCAAGCCCAGCCGGTGCGCGTGACAGTGCGTCCGCAACAATGTTCTCCTTGCCGGGAATGTAGACTATTGTGAAGTGGAATTCTTGCAGAAACAATGCCCAACGTTTTAACCTGTCATGATTTAATTTTGAAGAGATAAGACATTGTAATGCACGATGATCACTGTATACTTTTACGTGCTTGCCAGAAAGAAAGAAACGGAATTTGTTAAATGCCCAAACGATAGCTAAAGCTTCTAATTCAGTAACGGAATAATTTTTTTCAGATTTTGTTAGCACTCGGTTAGCAAAAGCAATGGTTTTCTGAAGAGTTGTGTCATTTTCTATGGCTTCTTGAAATAAATGGGCACCAAGACCGACTTTAGAAGAATCCACGCTAAGGCAGAAGTCTTGTGACAGATCTGGATAAGCTAGTATTGGCGCGTTAAGTAGCGATTCTTTCAAAGAATTGAATTCCAAATGTGCTTGTTCGAATTCAGACTTTTCCAAGTTAACTGTAATTCCAGATTCTGCAAAAGTATGTAACAAACTGTTGAGGATGCGATTATGTTGTTCCCATGATGCTTCTGCTATTAGAATATCATCCAAATATAAGGTGATGTGACGTTTTAAGAAATCAGGTATTATGGACTTTAGCCCGCGAATGAATGGTGCCGAAGAAATGTTCAAACCAAAGGAAGTTTCCGAAATTGATACCAAACGCCAAAACAAAGAAAAGCTGTGTATTTTCTACATCTTGGATGAAGTTCGATCTGATAAAAGCTGGATCTAAGATCTAAAGAAGACAACACTTTTACACCATTAAAATTTTGAATAAGTTCTTCCATCGTTTGCGGCCTGTCTGTTTCAGGAATGATGATAGTATTGATTGGTCTCGAATCTAAGACAAGCCTGATCGATCCATTTTTCTTCTCAACAACATGTAATGGATTGTTGTATGAGCTTACTGCAGGCTCAATAATGCCCTCGTCAAGCGTAGATTGTATTTCTGTTCTAACACGGTCCCTATAATGTGCTGGAATTACGTAGGGTCTAACACAAAATTTGGTATGTTCACGAACACGAAATTGGTATTGAAATCCCTTGATTGTTCCTGTTTTGTGAGTAAAAACTGTGGAATGTGCTTGTAAAATCTCAAAAAGGTCCTGCCTATCAGTGTCATTACAATTCTCAATTGTCTGAATTAACTCATTAGTATCAAATACGTCGTCGATATCATCCCTGTCAGTAGTTGCAGAGTGGTTGTTAGTGTCAAGTTCCGTCGAAAATTCCAAACTGTTGTCTAACAGGAGGTAAAGCTGATTAATTTCCTCGTCATGGTTTGAGAGCCAATCCAAGTTTCAAAGCTGTTGACTTACCTTCTTTCTCTAAACTTATTTCAGCATCGTGAAAGTTTAAGATTGCTTTGTATTCATTCAAAAAGTCCACTCCCAATATAATTCCCGTCGACATTAATGGAACAATAAGAAAGTTCATAGAGAAGCTATGGCTTTGACAAAAGAATTCTAAGTTGGTTTGTTGGCGTACATCTACACTTTTCCCATCGATTTCACCTTGTAATTTAATCTTACATAACGGAAGTGTGGGGCAATCATTCGATTTGTTGCATTTGCTAAAGGCTGTTTCACTAATTACTGAAATGGGACTGCCAGAGTCAAGTACTGCCGTAAGTTTTACGTCGTTTACTGTGATGTGAATCACAGGATATGCAATGTTGTTATGTTTTACGTCGTGTTCCTGGAGTAAGATGTCCCTAATGTCTTCCATTTTTACGTAATTATTAGCCACGCTAGCTGCGAAGTCAGTTTCAGAAGTAGGTTTTATGGCTGCCAGCGGTATGAGTCATTGCCTATTGTCTCTTTGTTGGCGCGCGTCGTTATTGGGATTTGGAGACCTAACTTCTACAAATTCACCTTGCCGAGAGGGCCCTGCCCTGTTTGACTCCCGCCAGTTCTGATGAAATTCAGGTCTGTCGTTACGTTCATATCGTCTGTCGTCATGTCAGTAGATTCCATAGTTTCTTTCTTGTCGGTCACGTGGTGGAGAATTTCTCCCTGAATCGTAAGTGCGTACTGGACCGTTGCGTCTGAAGTTATTCTGTCTCCCTTGATTATAATTATTTTTGTTCCCATATTGTCTTTCTCTCTGATTGTGACAGTCATTACCGCAGAGAGGTGATCTTTCCCTGTAATTACTATTAATCTGCCAACGGTTGTCATACGGGTGGTGTCTGTTTTGTTCACGATTTACGTTGTAAGAATAGCCTTGTAGTGTATTATTTCTGTCATCGTGGAATTGTGACAGATGTGACCTGTAATTGTTGTGCTCCTGTTTTCGCGTTCCAAGATTGTCAGTGTCAATTTCCAGTTCTTGTAACAGTCCATGAAAAGCTTCAATGTAGTCTTTGCAACGTCTTGCCAAAATAATATGTCGTAAATGTTTAGGTAATTTGATTAAGCAAATGCGGATGAGTTCTGAGGGGCTGTATGGGTTTGACAGGTACTGATTCTTGTGCAACATGTCTTCAAAATATTTCACAAGACTGGAAAATTCAGATTGTTCGAAATGTTTCATCATTATGATGCTGTGTTTTACTCGGTCTTGTGTAGCTTGATACCAATATGCTGAGAGGAACGCATGATAAAATTCTCCTTCACTGTGACAATCGTGAATGACCGATCGCATTCTTACAGCTGGTTCATTCTCTAAATAGCCACACATAAATTCTAATCTGTGCTCTAATGACCAGTTGGGAGGAAATCAATGAGAGAATTGATGAAGCCACGCTTGTGGATGAATGTTGTTGCCGGAATTCTTAAATGTTTTGAATTTACGTGTAGTAATAAACAGCTTATAGTCTAAATCATCATGTCGGCGAGTCGCATATCGGTCATTGTTACTTCGTTTTGTTTGAGTTTCCTAAATTGTTCCCACTCTTCTGTGTCATTAAAGACTACCGGTTTTGTGTCATTCAGATTATCATGTACCTTCCTAGATAAATTATTTAGCTGATCCGAAAGTTCGACTACTTTATCTGATAATGAACCAATTTTCAGAGTATCTACTGTGTCCTTTAAGTTTTCCTGAGTTTTTGCAAGTTGCGTAACCGAATCGGTAGATGCAACTGAGTCAATTTTAGCTTGCAAGGTCTCATGATTTTCATGAACAATAGTTTGCGGTTCTTTTATGGCTGCTTCGTGAGTCTGCAATGTATTTTCATACCGCGAAAAAAATAGGTTGGAAATGCTCACAAATTTGTGTTTTTACGTCATTACAGACTTTTTGACATTTCGATTCGATTTTATGTAACTCAGTACTTAAATCTTCACGTGTTTGTTCAAGTGTGGTGTGAAGATTTTGTTCCATTGTGTCTAACTTTTGAAGATTTTGTCCCATTTGATTCTGATTTTTTTCAAGTGTTGTGTCTAACTTTTGTAGCCTTTGTCCCATTTGTTGCATTAACTGTAATAAAAATGCACTGGTGTCTGAAACATGTTCCTCAGTGGTATTCGGCAGTGCATTTGAACCGGCAATATTCGCATTTTGAAAAGCAGAAAATGTGTCTTGACTTATTTGAGAAAACGGTGAGGACGCAAAACCTGAATCTATAGTATTTGCGAGATTGTGTCCTGTCATTTCGGATTCCTGAGGCGAGCTGTTGCCGACCGATCGATCGATAATGCTTCCCTGTTCACTATTTGTTTCACTGTTTCATTATTTGCCGCCCGCTCCATTTCCCTATGCACAATTACCAAATTAGTACTTTGAATGTCTGTTAATTCATTACACAGTGGTGCTGATAAGCTACGCTCGTCGTCACTATTATTTCTCAGTTTACTTTGGTGCCTAGTATTACGTTTTTCACACGCCATTATTGTCACAATATTTCACACGATAACACAGAAAAGCACAATTTGAAGAGCAAAAATAAGAGAACAGATTAACATGGCACTGAAAATAATATCTCGTTTCTGCAAAGAAGTATGGGACTCATCATCATCAATTGCAAGCGCAGCTGCGAAATACTTGGTGCAAATCTACATGCATGCCACAACTGTTTTACTGTACAACAATGAAAAACTACAACTACAAAGGAAATTCTCTCTATAGTTACGCGCTAGCAATAAACAATAGTTACACTAATTACAGAAACTACGAGAAAAAATCAGAAGATTCCAGTGAGGTATCCTCGGCTAGGGGTCGACATATGAAACGTCCCCTTAGAAAAATTAATGAATTACTGTGCTGAGAAACCGATTTCGTTATTTGCTTTTCAAACAGCTGAGCAAAACTGAACGTTCTCAGACATTACTCTCTTTAATTATTCTGATCAACACTAAACTGACACACAATATTTTTAGTGCAACGCAATCTGACTTTCAATAATCCCTACAAAAGAATGGTCCTGACTAACATTAACCTATACCTTTCACAAATCGCTTACCTCACAAAAATCTTAGTTACTCGAACTACTGCAATACAGCGAGCGCCACTACTGCCAGCTAAATAAAAGATTCAAACTACGGAAGGCACTAACTACTGATAGGCATAGTTAGCAAATGAAATATTTTAATAGAGAACAAACAATGTATTTACCTTAATAGTGTTCAAAAGTCATAATACAGGGTGATGTTCATGACATCCAGTCTTACAAATGTACTGTCTCTGATGGACACACGTCCAGATCATCTGCTCTCAAAATTCCGCCATCTCTCTCCTCGAATCCACCACTGCTGGTGGCTCACCTCCAACTGCGCAACGCTACACGCTGTTAACAGTCAACTGCCCAACGCTACAATGGCAGACAACAATGCAAACTAGCCACAGACTGCACACAGCACAGCCAGTGATTTTCACACAGAGCGCTACGTGGCGTTACCAATAAGAAAACCTAAACAGCCCACTTACAACACACGTGACCAAAGACTGGCAACTGAGGTCCATCCCAATAGCAAGAGACGGTGGTCCTGCTATGTGAGTTGTGCTTCCGTCGATGATGTTTTTGGCCTAAAGCTTAAATGTTTAACAGTTCAAAAATGGCTCTGAGCACTATGGGACTTAACTACTGTGGTCATCAGTCCCCTAGAACTTAGAACTACTTAAACCTAACTAACCTAAGGACATCACACACATCCATGCCTGAGGTAGGATTCGAACCTGCGACCGTAGCAGTCGTGCGGTTCCGGAATTGTTTAACAGTCTTTTCTGTTGTGCCTGCCTGCGACTCTACATCTCCTCTGTATGGTGAGTAGCAATCTATCCTTTTCGTAATATTGACATTTACATAAAAGTATTTGAATTTAATTATCCACACATATACGTTTCGTACCTGACTGACAGCAGCTGTCATTACAGCAGCACCTATAATATTTACGTTTTTATATTTATGTTTTCAATGTATTGTTTATTTTTAATTGTTATTGTGTGTGCAAGTGTGTTATACTGATCATTTCAATGAGGCATAAGAAGAAAAGTCAAATGTCAGACTTTTTTATTAGTACATACTCTCAGACTGGAAGCTTTCTACATTAACTTGAATCTGATGGCTGGGTCTTGACACCTGAGATAGCTTATAGTCAGGAAAGTGATGTTATGCTGTATGCAGAGTCATTACGTACGTACGATATTGTAATATTATACTCCTGCTATCAAAGTTTAAGCATACAGCGTTGCGAGGATACTGATTTTGTTCGTGCTTGTTGCTTACAACCGAAGCTATTGTTCAGCACATTAAAGTCCTAGAGGCCTCACAAATTTCCTTAAAATTGTCTGCACATATCTAGAAACAGTCATGGTGGTTAATCAGTCAGAAGGTGGAGTATAGTTAGGGCCATTTTGATCACTAACATATACTGGATCCGTACGCAATAAAAAATCGTTCAGTTTGTTTATCACGTAATCACTATTAACTGCGAGTTTCTTGCTGGTTATTGAGCTGGTTTTCACATAAGTGTGTGACTCTTTGCTTTGAGTGAGGAAAGTCTCTTCGAAGACTCTTATGAGCCTGTCCAGATGCCGACTTCGCCTAGAGGTTTAAACCAATGGCTGGTGAGACTGATATGTGGGCATCGTCTATCTGTCTGACAGCTACCTGCACGATTTCATTGGCCTGGCACTTTCGGCACCTATATTCCACTTACACATTTCTTCATGGTCTCCTTTTTAGTCTTTTATTGGCGTATTTTGTAAGGAAACAGTGAAACCGTGAAGCAATATTAATGTTGTTGGATTCGAAACTGCGTATATTCGTTATAAAGACCTATGTAGGGCGGAAGTCTGTGAAATCTGCACCGTGCACCTGTGAATGCTATAGATATTGTTAATTGCACACAATGTCTAAAATCATCATTATCCATTTACAATATCTGATACGCTATCGTTCTGCAATGACACAAAATGTGTGGACATGATCTTGCTAAATCTCTCCCTCAGTTGGGTTGATAATG
This sequence comes from Schistocerca piceifrons, assembly GCF_021461385.2. Classification (NCBI taxonomy): domain Eukaryota; kingdom Metazoa; phylum Arthropoda; class Insecta; order Orthoptera; family Acrididae; genus Schistocerca; species Schistocerca piceifrons. The sequence goes on from NC_060143.1 coordinate 239,339,091, forward strand.
CAGCACGTTAACTGGCATCTTATCAACATGGTGGGAGGATTTAGAATGGTAAGTTTGTGCATCATATACCATCTCTTCTGCTTATGACTGTTTTCTTATGAATTCACTTTTCACTCGATCATTCGAAATCTTACGTTTTACAGGATGTAAGACGTCCATAGTTTTGCGCTGTGTCCAACATTGACTCCAGTATAGAAGAACAAAATTTTATACCCCATTGTAAAATCTTCTCTGTAAAATGCTCAGTTGCATAATGAAGTTTTTTTCTAAATGTGCACTTCAGTTTTTATCCTTTTTAAATTATTCTCTACCAAAGTCTGGTAACACTGATTTTGATGTTGTACTCTGTGATTATCGTTCATACACAAGAAAAGTAAATTTTTATACTCTCTGTGTTTGAAAGTGAATTGATTACTTTTAATTTGCTATAGGTCAGGAAGCCCCTCACTCAACCTCTTTATTCGTTTATTGAACCCTCAGCATGATCTGTTAATTATCTGCCTGCAATTTAGTTCTTTCATTTAATTCTTCAGAGATTATTATTTAATCAAAGTTGTTTATTTTATCCATTGTGTCTTGTTATTTCTGTTTATTGAACATTTCTTTTCTATCCATATTTCCAGTTGCCAGTTCTCTGATTTCACTACTGTTAGGTTACTTCTTGCCTTTATAAAATATACTTTTCAATCCCAGTAGACGTCGGTTAATGTAAAATAATTTTTTCTTAGCCGTTTGTGCTTTCCCAGATCCATAGTGAATCGATAAGGTTTTTTTCCAATTTGTAGTGCAACTTTCAGTTCATTTAGTCTCTAACGTAACTGTAAGATCTATTTCGTAACTTCCTAATGCATGTACTAATTGTTCTAGTTTTCTTTATTCCTTAGACACTCTGTTTAGCAGCTTCAGAACATTTCTTCTCTAACGGTTTTTTTAAATTACACATTTATTTGACAATAAAATTATTAAAAAGTTTGAAATGTGTATATGCCTTTTTGCTTTGTTTCTTCACTGACTGGCATTAGCACAATGTGCAGAGAACATAATTTCAAGTGTTTGTAACACGTGTATACGTACATGTTTTATGAGAGTTGTTCCATTTTTCTTATACGGATACATGTTGTACAATAAAGAAACCGTGCAGTAAAATTTCACCTGAGAATGGAACACTAGAAAAGAACGACTGACTCATTGTTGCCTAGGTACGCAGTTTACCTTCTTGGCTGTAACAGACGGATCAGGTTGCAGCGTCCCATAGATTTCAAGACGCAGAGAGCTGAGCCCAGATCGTGAGGACAGCCATTGTTCTTTTCTATGAAATCATCAACACATTCGCCTTAAAACATTTTGAAAACCACAAAAAAATATAAATCTTGATCGGCGGATGAGAATTTGAGCTCTATTCCTGTCGAAAGCGATCCCATTGTCTTAACCGGTGCGCCACCTGTAACGGATAAGATGATTGTTAAGTATCTGTAAGTGTACACATTTCTGCATATAAATGAAGTTAGGAGATGTGAAATCTTAACAACTACAATTTGTTATGAATGTGTATGCCGATCCATTACGATTTGTCAGATGTAACATTTGTTCCAAAATTAGGTCAAGGGGAGTGTCCGATTCCTGTAGATTTTGTATTTTTTTTTTTTTTTTTTGGTTCGTCATGTTGTGTGTTTTGGGAACGTGGTGTGTCTTTTCTACAGTCATATTTAGCGTGTCCGCTCCCTAATACCCCCAATTTCCCGCGGTTGTCATGTTAGTTTGATAGTATTTTTGGAGGGCGATGTAACTGTCTTATTTACACGTATTTGCGTTTGTTGCCGTGTGTATGTAGTGACATCATAAGCGCCGTATTGGAGACCCCTAGAATAGCCATTTCCACCATATTGATGACGTCATTGATCAAAGCAGACAGGTGAAATCAAACACTACCGTAATCCCTAATTTACAACTACATCGGCTAGCCTCAACTGGCACTATAACAGCTTCCCCGCTACAATCTTCCCAGCGAAACACCTACCCACAATCATGACATTTCACTCCCGTGCTCATGAATCTACGACAAGATCCACATTTGTCACACATGACGGCAGATTAAACAATACAAATTACACTACAAACAAGCAACACAAATACAAACAATACAAATTACACTACAAACAATTGCCCTACACCAGTTAATTATTAGCAGAAAGTAACTTAACTTGCGGTGAGATGAGCAGAGAACTTCTGTATGTCAGGCGAATGTAGCAGCAGGCGAATGTAAACAGCGCGAAGTTAATTGCTGGCGTAGGTTATAGTGGCGGAAATCACGAAATGAGTAAGAGACTGAAGACGCTCGATATTTTCTAACGACAAATTTGAAGAGGCGCAATCACTGAATTATGTATAAATACTCTAATGGAAACAGAAACATCATTTAACGACTTTACTGCAGAATATCGAAAATTAACTATACGGAAATACAGAAACACAGAAAACCCGAACAGAATGCAAACTATACAAACACGATACTCTTCACAATAAAGATACACAGACACTACCCGGAAATTGTTGAATAATCACATAACTTACAGCGGTCAATAACGAAAACAAACCCACACCATTGGCTTGCACTTTGGAACAGTCATCTTTTGACGAAAACTACACAAGTAAAGGCGAAACCTTCAATATATAGATCACAATAGATACTACTTTACTTATTTAAGCTAGAATATAGCCTTAATAAATCGTTTTTCCACGAGTAAACACCTTTATTTATGAGCGCACTGAATAAACACACACATGCCTCTTCCAAAGAGCTTAAAAGCTGGCCTTTTGAGATATACGTGTGATTCTACATGCCACAACGCAGTTAAATAGCTTTCACATGACAGAGACAAGAGAATCATTAAATGGACTAATACAGCTCATTCAATAAATATGTCATTAATCGTCACAAGTAAAACTGAACTACTGCCTTTAGCGATGAACAGTTACGTCATATTTTTAAGTCTGTTTGACTTTCTGCCCTCCCTTTTCCACGATGGGACCAATTTAAGTAATTACATTGAAAATCTTGCATGAGAGAATGTAGTTTAAGGTACGTAAATGCTTATCCTCTTACAAACTGATAACTCACTTCATTAATTACGTCCCATCATATGAATTTGGGAGGTCAACCGCAGCTGACGATATCAAAACACCAATACACACATATAAAACTATGAAAATTGGAATCTGTCATTTCCCTTGGCCTATATAGGTCAACCATAACTATTCATACGAAAAAACCAGCACCTACAACTATGAAAACCAAACCAAAACCACATCACCTCAAAAATTCAAGAGTCAAACATCTCCTCATAAATTAAAACACATTCAACACACAATAAATACACAAAACACTACAACTCGAGGAAAGTAGACCCAAAACAGCAATTACTTACCACCAATAAATTTCGGTGCTGCAAAGTAGGGCGGCCCACACACACACACACACACACACACACACACACACACACACAGGGCGCCATGAAACACAACAAGACGACATCTACAAACACAACCAACTCATAAACTTCGCGTCGTAATGACGTCACACACGACAACACCCTTACGTCATGGGTCAAAGCTGATGTGTGGAATCGGACGCTCCGTTGACCTGTAGATTGATGTAGCTGTGACAAGAAAATCGTGGAATAGGGAAAAAAGATTCGTGCCCTTCGGGCTGAACTAGAAATGGTGTACTTTGAATTAGACAGGTTGAAGGGGGAAAGAGACAGTGGGAGCTGAGAAAAGGTAACAAGTCCTAGACAGAAGGAGAAAACCTTAGAAATCACTTTTCAGATTCCAGTGAGCAATCAGTTTGATTTGTTACCTGAAGTAGAGGAGCCTCAAACAGTTTTTGAGCAAAGTAGGGTGCAGCAGACTCGTTGTAACAATTGTAGTGCTAGGTCGGGAGTAAAGTCAAGCAGAAAGAAAAGAGTCCTGCTGTTAGGTAGCAGTCACAGGAGAGGTTGCTACAGGATAGGTTAGGAGTCGAGTACCAGGTCACAAGCATTGTGAAACCTAGTGGTAAGCTTAGGCAGGTTACAGAAAACCTAGGGCCCTTGTGCAAAGATTTTGATGGCGAGGACCATGTTCTTATAGTAGGGGGAGCAGGAAACAGCCTGGCTAGCAATTCGGACTATAGTATTAGGTGTGACCTGGACGTAATAGGTGCAGCTACGGCACACACTCGTGTGAGGTTTGTGGATGTTTTGCAGCGCCATAACCAGCCCTGGGTTAATACGGCTGTCAACCGTGTTAACACAGAGCTGGAGATGGAGGGGTGGAGGGGGATTACTGCTGGCAGAAATTAAATCTCATATCTGTACTGTGCCTGTTGATGCAGTTGGGAGGTGGGGTTACACTAGTCATAGCCTACACGTGAATAGGAGGGGGAAGGATAGATTAGTTGATCTTCTTGCAGAAAATGTAAGGGGGACCACAAGCACACAAGAAAAAAATAATTGTGATTACTGGAATAAGAAGGACACATTTTCTAGGTTAGAATCAGGTTACAGAAAGAGAATGTTGAAGGAGATTAAAACAGAACAGTGCCATAACGTCTGCAGCAGTTTCAAAAGAAATAATGTTTGTGTGTTTCATCAGAACATTAGAGGACTGAAAAATAAGATAGATGAGCTTTTTGTATGCCTAGAAAATGTGATAAATTCTGAAGGTATAGACGTATTGTGTCTCTCTGAACACCATGTAACCGCAGGGATGGAGAAGTTAAATTTAAGGGATTACAGATTAGCATCTTATTCATGTAGAGTCAACATGGAATAAGGAGGAGTTGCTACTTATATAAAAACTAGACACAAAGTCAAAAATATTGAAACAAATAGTTTTTGTGTAGATCAGATCCTTGAAGCATGTGCTTGTGAGTTGCTACCGCAATATACTTCTATAGTAATTGTAACGATCTACAGATACCCCAAGGTAACTTTCAGCTATTCATGAAAAATCTTGAGGCATTTTTGAGCTACCTGTCAGATTGAAATATGCAATTGTCAGACCTCTTTATAAGAAAGGGGACACGAGTGACTTAAATAATTATAGACCAATCTCATTGCTGACTTCGTTTTCTAAAATATTCTGAAAAGCTATGTATTCAAGAGTAGTCTCACATTTAAGTGAAAATAGTTTACTCAGCATGTCACAGTTCGGATTCGGGAAGGGTTACTCGACTGAGAATGCTATCTACACATTTACCCATCAAATAGTACAAGCCCTAAATAACAAATTATCGCCAGTTGGTATTTTTTGTGATCTCTCCAAGACTGTGTGGATCATGTCGGACTCTTAGAAAAACTCAGGTTTTATTTGATTGAAAGCTCTACACACAGCTGGTTAGAATGATACTTAATGAACAGAAAGCAAAATGTTGTGCTGAATAGCACAAATAATGCTGGGAGGGTCGTCAGTTCTAGTCAGTGGGGAATTATCACAAAGGTAGTCCCACAGGGTTCAATTTTGGGTCGTCTGCAGTTCCTTATTCATGTGAAAGACTTCCCACTTAAAGTTCAGCAAGCGGAACTAGTGCGTTTTGCAGATGACACGAGTTTTATAATAAATCCCATTCCAGAAAAAGCAGCTGAAGATATTGTTAACGATGTATTTCAAAGAATTATTAAGTGGTTCTCAGAAAATGGACTCTCCCTTAATTTTGAAAAAAAAAAAAAATTCACTGTACACCGAATAGAGTCGTACCAACAATTGATGTAGCATATGAACAGGGCTCAATTAATGGGGGTAGATTTCTCCAAATTTTTGGGTTTTCAAATTGATGACAACTTGAACTGGACTCAAACAACTAAGTTCAGCTTCTTTTGCTCTTCGTATAGTTGCTAGTCTTGGTAATAAACAGATCGGCCTCCTAACGTACTGTGCATATTTCCATTCAATAATGTCTTATGGAATAATTTTCTGTGGTAACTCACAACTTAGACATAAAGTATTTATTGATTGCATAAAAGAGAGCAGTGAGAATAATTAATGGTGTTCACCCACAGACTTCATGTAGGCACCTTTTCAAGGAGTTAGGTATTTTAACTGCACTATCAGGGTACATATACTCGCTAATGAAATTTGTTACAAATAATCCATCTCAATTCGCAAAGAACAGCGATGTTCATACGTACAACACTAGAGGGAAAAATGACCTTTCCTGTCCGTTACTGAAGCTGTCAGTTGCTCAAAAAGGAGTACATTATTCAGCAACAAAAATTTTTGATCACTTACCCAACAACACAAAGTGTCTGGCAGGTAGTAGATCAAGTTTTAAATATAGCTTAAAATCATTTCTTTTGGACAACTCCTTCTACTCCATGTACGAGTTTCTGTTTCAGAAATGGTAAAAAAAAATTGTACCTCTAAATGTAGTTGCATGTGTAGAACTAAAAATTTCAGTAATATTGATAATAGCACTATTCATGTGTGTATATATATCTTTTAATCTGACTTGTTCCACATCATATCGATAAAACAATCGGGAAAAATGACCAACGGAACATGACATAACTAAAACTAAAACTAATAGAGCACGTTGCCGCATATGTGGACGCTAATAAGACTAAAAACATTAAGTTTACAAAGAGATAGCTGGATGAAAAAAATTTTTTTTCGTTCTTCCACTGTTCGATTTCATATATTTGGTACTGCGACATTGTACGTGAGAGTGACGTATTTGTTAGCGATGAACATTTTACAACGTTGTTCGCCGCAAGCTACGAGATAGTTATAACAATGCGCAGTTTCACTTCTCCAATCGTAGTACCTTCAACGACTGTTCGGCAGTTAATGAAATTTTACCGTATTGCTATGTATGGTGGCCACGAACGCATTACAGTCAGTATCATCACGATATGGTACTTCGGTGAGAACGAAAGCAAAAGATGTGATATGAGCACCCGACATGAGATCATCTACATCTATGCTCTGTGCATCAGTATGAAGAGTGAAGGACATGAAAGTTTTCCTCACACAACTTGTGAAGGATTCTGCCCGTCCCACTAACGGATGGGAGGGATAGCTGTTGTGCGCTTCGGTGATTGTTGTTATACATCTAATTTTAGCAGCGGAACCTCTATAGAATAGATACGTTGGAGATTCAAAAATATTCATAAATGTCTGACCACAAAGACGATGTTTGAGATTATCTCAGCAGTTTCTTGCGGCCCGTACAGTGTGTTTCTTCATGAATCTGCTTTTCAGCACTTCTGTTACGCTTTGTCTCCTATCGGACAAATCTCTGACGATTCTCAAAGACCTGTTGCCAGTTAGTTTCCGTTAATCACGTGTGGGCCGTAGTGTTGATATGCAACCTCTTTCCTATCAAAATAAAGTTTCCTAATAGGTTTCCAACGAATAATTGCTTGCCTTTTGCTACACCTAATTGTGAGAAACTGAGGTCTTTACATTTGATGTCTCCACACAATGTCAATCCCAAATACTACCGTGACGTGACTGACTCTAACTGTTGGCCGTTTTCTCTGTAGTCAAGGAGTTTATGGCCATTGGTGAAGTCCATATCTTTCCGTTTCTCTACGTTGTTGCTTGCCCATTTTTTACACAGAGTTTGTGTTCACTATTTTTAAGCGTTTAAGATGGGCTCACATTCACTCATGGACGTCACGTAGGTATCTCTTTAAGGAGCTAGGAATTTTAACTGCACCATCACAATACATATATTCCCAAACGAAATTTGTCAGAATGAATTCATCACAGTTCGAACAGAGTAGTGACGTCGACACCTATAACGCTAGAGGGAAAAATGATCTTTAGTACCAAATATTAAAGCTGGCAGTAGCTGAGAGAGAACTTCAGTAAGCAGGAAGAAAAATCTTTGATCATTTGCCCAAAAACATAAAATGTCTGCCAAGAATCAAAGCAAATTTTAATGTAACCTAAAACCATTTCTCCCGTGCAGCTCCTTCTATTCCATGAACAAATATCTATTAAATGGTAGTCTGTAAGAAACGGTGTAGTTTAATAACCAGTGCTAAATAAATAATGTGTTCATTACTGTTAACACTAATCATCTACACATGTTCTTAATTAAATTTTGCACCCTGCAGAGAAGTGGGCGCTGATTTGAAACTTCCTGGCAGAATAAAACTGTTTGCCGGACCGATACTCGGAACTCCGGACCTTTGCCTTTCGCGGGAAAGTGCTCTTCCAATTGCGCAACACAAGCACGTCTCACAATCCCTCCTCACAATTTTATTTCTGCCAGTACCTCGTCAGCTACCGTCCAAACTTCACAGAAATTCTCCTGCGAAACTTGCAGGACTAGCACTACTGGAAAAAAGGATATTGCGGAGACATGGCTTAGCCACAGCCTGGGGATGTTCCCAGAATGAAATTATGACCCTATAGCGAAGTGTGCTCTTATTGGAAACTTACTGGCATATTAAAATTGTTTGTTGCACCGAGACTCGAACTCAGGACCCTTGCCTTTCGCGGCAAGAGCTCTGCCAATTGAGGTACTCAAGCACATATCCTGGATGCTATACATATCCTCTACATATCCTGTAAACTAACCTTTTCCACATCATACTGATAAAAGAATCGTTCAGATTATCTACGGAACATGAACTAACTAACTCACTAAGTGTTATGTGTGTTCTTGCGGAACTGTCTTCCTTCCTGCATGCTGTTAACGTGAACGATCAATGGTGCCATACACATTTTGCGTACCAACACTCATATGTTTTGTACTGGATGCGGTGTGGTACCCCTATTTACACAGTAAATACATTACCATAGTAGCCCATTAACGAAAATAAATATGTTTGGGAACTGACTTCTAATAGTGACAATACAATCAGTACGAGCTCTGAGAGACAATTTTCATTCCCAAAGTAAGGCATTCCGTATTGGTTGGCATTAACTAGTTGAATTCTGATGTACATAATCTGCAGGGCTAGTATAGAAGTCTTCCATCGAAACCTAACATCTCTGTTTTTTCATATAGCTTCAGCAAAGCTACTATGAGGCACGTGCTACTTTCAAATGGTCACCTGGACAATTTGTATCTTCAGCATCGTCCCTCGAATTATTTATTGAAATTACCTTCCACGTAAGGCCACAAATCTCTTGTCTCTTACTCTGCACTCTATGACAAGACAATATTTGGGTTTTCTCCTTAGTTTCCTCTCTCGACTAGCAACAATTGACCAGGGCTCTCCCTGAATCACGGTGGCCGTTATGAAGACAATGGCCACATGCCTATCATTGCGATGTAACGTGAAAAGCAAGTGTTGACGAATAGAGGATTCCCAGGATCAAACCTAGAAGTGTTGCGCCCATGAACGTACACAGAACACAGAGTTGTTGTGGATTACGAGAGGTACAGAGGCTGCCTCAAGTGAGTTACTCAACGCGAGAATGCGTCATCGACCGATGAGGGAGCTCGATGTGGGCAGGCCAATGTACTGGACAACTTCCGACCCAGCATCTTGCAAAGCTGTGATCTGTAACCTCGTGCCCATCCAAACTGAGGTGTACTGGGGCTGGCTATCGGTTGGAGGATGACATTCACGTATCGTACAGCCGTTACAGTGCCTTCCATGACCACCAAAACAGCAGGGAACCTTCACCTTGCTGCACTCGCTGGACAGTGTGTCTAAGGCGTTCAACCTGACGGGTTGCCTCCAAACTCGTCTCCAACGATTGTCTGGTTGAAGGCATACGCGACACTCATCGGTTGAGCATCATGCAGCCTATTGCGCACAGTTTGAGTCGTAACAAGACGTCCTGTTGCTGCACGAGAAGCATTATTCAACATGGTGGCGTTGCTGTCAGGGCTCCTCCGAGCCATAATCCGTAGGTAGCGGTCATCCACTGCAGTAGTAGACCTTGGGCGGACTGAGAGACTGAGTGAGGCCTGTTATCGACAGTTCCTGTCCCTCTGTATCTCCTTCATGTCCGAACAATATCGCTTTGGTTCACTCCGAGAACCTGGACACTTCCCTTGTTGAGAGTTCTTCCTGGGACAAGTAATAATGCGGAGGCGAAAGAACCACGGTATTGACCGTCTAGGCACGGTTTAACTACAGACAACACGAGCCGTGTACCTCGCCGAGGTCCCGAGTTCGAGCCTCCGTCCGGCACATTTTTTTAATCTGCCAGGAAATTTCGTGTACCTCCTTCCTGGTCGAATGACTGGAACCGATCGGCTATCGAACCTCCTACGTCTAATAGGCACTGCTCAAGCATGATTGTTTACATCTTTGGGTGGGTTTAGTGATATCTCTGAACAGTCAAATGGACTGTGTCTGTGATACAATATCCACAGTCAACGTCTATCGTCAGGAGTTCTGAGAGCCGGTGTGATGCAGAACTTTTTTTGATGTGGTTACTTCGCATCCTAATATTTGGATTTTTCTGAAATGGTCTTCTTACTGTTGCCTGTCAGCATTTTATATCCTCTCTACTACTGTCGTCATTACTTAGTTTGCATAGAACAGCAACACAGAGCACCTACTTACTTTTTATCGTTTCGTAATCCCTCAGCATCGCCTGATTTAACACGATTACACTTATTTTACTTGTATTGATGTTTATCCTACAGGATCTTCGTAAGAGATCATGCATTCAATCTAACTGCTTTTCTAAGTCTTTGCCGCCTCTGCCGGAATTACAGAAGCAATTCAAACCCTGAAAGGCCGGAGCTTTATTTCCTTTCCAATTTTCTCTTTCGTGTCCCTAAATTATTGAGCACATATTGTGATAGCGTATGATTACTTCTCTAAAATCTGAACAATACTTCTGTACCATTCAACACGTTTTACGAAAACTGCCATCACGTGAAAGCCAAGTTTCGTTCTTAAGTCATTTAGGTATAGAAGGCAGCAAATGACTAGGCACATACATGTTGATGCCGAGCTCCTCTCCATCACCTCCACCTTCTTCTTTTCCCTCGTCTCATCCTCTGTTTTTTCTAGGTTCGAAACGCATATCTTGGTTTGGTAATGTTGGTGGTAGGGGGTCACGAGGTACCTTTCCCTTCGCAACTGCTTCAAGAAAAACGATGTGCATCCCAGAGTGTCCTCCTCACAAAGTTCGACTAATCCCCGTTCCAAAATGAGTCAAGAAACGCAGTACCTCCCCCAGTACGCATCTCTTGCGTTGCCCGAGATAGCAAAATTACACAAATTCTTTCTTAGGCCACGAGTAACTGATAGTAGAACAAACACACAACGGATCGCATCTCTTCTTGAGAATTACCTAAAATGACAGTGTTGAAACATAACGCAACGGGGACAAATTAGCTTACCTATCATCATGTATTGCTTTATACTTAAGATATTTATAATCATTTTACTGTGTGATTTTCTATTTATTATCTGAGGGGCGTACTGCAAATCCCAAGGGGTTATACTTAAGATATTTATAATCATTTTATTGTGTGATTTACTATTTATTATCTGAGGGGCGTACTGCAAATCCCAAGGGGTTATATTTTATCAGTGGCGTATAATGACAACCGCGATGGAGAAGCAACCTTCGGCAGACTGTTCCATAACACCAATACCGCATTTACCAAATGTATACAGCCTTGGTCTAACGTCGATAATCGACAAGGTTCACCGGCAAGTGACAACGAAAATAAAATTTCTGTATCCACATGATTTCTCAATTTCATGAAACCGATATATAACCTTATATCGCTGAGAGCGAAAGTGAAAAAAATCTATCGCTTCTGCCTAGTCGAACGACATTTGGGCAGAACCACACTGAAAAGATAATGTCGGCAACGCTCTTTCTTTAGTTATTTCCGACATATAGATAAATTAATACCTACATGCCAGCAATCAAAACGAAACAGGTGAACGCACTACTCCATAAACACACAGTCACACACACACACACACACACACACACACACACAAACACACGCACGCTTACCGGTTCTAGTTTGCACTTGTGTAAGTGCGACCTGCACCGCTGACATCGGTGACGGAAATTCCGCGAAGCTCAGTGGAGGTCACGCGATATTTAGCTCATATGTCTCAGTTCAAACATATCTAGAAGCAGGAACCCAGCGTTTACGTTGTTTATATCCTGTGACACCACCTCTCGATGGTCTTGCAGAACATCAAAGTGTTTCTGTGTAAATAGTGCTTCGACGTACAACTACATTTCGTACTTAATCTCGGGGCGCTGACGTATTTGCTCGTAAGTTAGTCTGACTATATATTTGCAGTGTTCAACTATGTAAACATGGCGTACTTAAAGCTTATATACTTCACCAAACGTAAAAGCCCAAAGGATTAATTAGTCGTACTTGGAGCCAGTCCTGTCGAGTGAAATGCGTGGGGATACGGAGTGGAACGATCAGAGTTGCTAAAGCAAATGGCAGGCTATGACTGACTGGTGAGATACCAGGGAAGTAATACTTGAATGATACGAAAAGTGCAGTTGACCCTAAATGACGAAAAGTGTGAGGTCATCCACATGAGTGCTAAAAGGAATTCGTTAAACTTCGGTTACACGATAAATCAGTCTAACCTAAAAAACGTAAATTCAACTAAATACCTCGGTATTACAATTACGAACAACTTAAATTGGAAAGAACATATAAAAAAAGGTTGTGGGGAAAGCTAACCAAAGACTGCGTTTTATTGGCAGGATACTTAGAAAACGTAACTGACCTACTAAGGAGACTGCGTACACTACGCTTGTCCGTCCTCTTTTAGAATACTGCTGCGCGGTATGTGATCCTTACCAGATAGGACTGACGGAGTACGCCGAAAAAGTTCAAAGAAAGGCAGTACGTTTTGTATGATCGCGAAATATGGGAGAGAGTGTCACAGAAATGATACAGGATTTGGGCGGGAAATCATTAAAAGAAAGGCGTTTTTCGTTGCGACGGAATCTTCTCAGCAAATTCCAATCACCGACTTTCTCCTCCGAATGTGAAAATATTTTGTTGACACCGGCCTACATAGGGCGGAACGATCACCACGATAAAATAAGGGAAATCAGAGCTCGTACTGAAAGACATATGTGTTCATTCTTTCCGCGCGCTATACGAGATTGGAATAATAGAGAATTGTGAAGGTGGTTCGATGAATCCTCTGTTAGGCACTTAAATGTGATTTGTAGAGTATCCATGTAGATGTAGATGTAGATCTAGATCTAGGTCATAATCTGAGCAGACCCCTTAGATTGTTTGCAGATGATGCTGTAATTTACCGTCTAGTAAAATCATCAGACGATCAATTCCAACTACAAAATGATCTAGAGAGAATTTGTGAACGGTGCGAAAAGTGGCAATTGGCATTAAACAAAGAAAAGTGCGAGGTCATCCACATGGGTACTGGCAGAAATCCGGTAAATTTTGGGTATAGAATAAATCGCACAAATATAAGGGCTGTCAATTCGACTAAATACCTAGGAATTACAATTACGAGCAACTTAAATTGGAAAGACCACATAGATAATATTGTGGGGAAGGCGAAACAAAGACTGCGCTTTTTTGGCAGAACATTTAGAAGATGCGACAAACCCACTAAAGAGACAGCCTACATTACACTTGTCCTTCCTCTGCTGGAATATTGCTGCGCGGTGTGGGATCTTTACGAGGTTGGATTGACGTAGGACATCGAAAAAGTGCAAAGAAGGGCACCCAGTTTCGTGTGATCGCGCAATAGGGGTGAGAGTATCACTGATATGATACGCAAGTTGGGGTGGCGGTCACTGAAACAAAGGCGGTTTTCTTTGAGGCGAGATCTATTTACGAAATTTCAATCATCAACTTTCTCTTCCGAATGCGAAAATATTTTGTTGACACTACCTACGTAGGGAGAAATGATCATCATAACAAAATAAGAGAAATCAGAGCTCGAACGGAAAGATTTAGGTGTTCCTTTTTCCCACGCGCCATTCGAGAGTGGAATGGTAGAGAAGTAGTATGAAAATGGTTAGTTGAACCCTCAGCCAGGCACTGAAGTGTGAATTGCAGAGTAACCATGTAGATGTAGATGTAGATGCAGTTTGTTACAAGAAGAGACTATATACACATTAAAAGTCTATGGGATCAACATCAGTTCGTTCTAACAGGGGTAACGCGAGAACACAAAGTAGGACTGTAGCAATGGCAAGAGAGTGTAAAAAAAGATTTATAAATTATAATATCCAGACTACAAATATTACCATACTGAACCAGGATCAATATTTTGACAGACTGATGAAATTAATACATTATACCAAGAGAGGACCTCAAGAAGCGTTACGCAGCAGACTCTGGAAGAAACTTCCCAGTAATCCACTGTTGCACCAAAACCAGTCTGCATTCAAGAGAGAAGCTTCCGTCGGCGTAGCTTCCTTCTCGGGATATCACAACTGACATACACCTGTCCAAAGACGAACCTGTATGTATACCATCTCGATAATATTTTTCCAACTTTCCACATCTCGCCTCCCTTAGTTCCATGTCATCTATTAACTCTGCCGTATTATTTTTCGCTCTTTCACGGACCTGTCAGCTTCTTCCCCAGATCTGATTCCTTCTGTTCAGCTGTACCTCATTACCTCCATAACTGCAACACCTGTATTCATTGCAGCAACTTTAAAGCACATCTCCTGCGGAGTGGTAGGTGTCTAAGAACGTTTCGTTGGATGCAAGAAGGGACTGAATGCTGTAACCTGGCAGTTAAACCATAGGAATGCACTTCCCGATGCGCTCATCTGTGTCTGAAGTGCTGGGACGCAGTGCTCGTAAACCACCAACATGAAAAATATAGGCAGTTTCAGTTTAGCAACCTGTTGCTTAACTTTTGAGTACAAATAAGAATATCTCTTTACGAACGGCCTTGCTGCAGTGGTAACACCGGTTCCCGTCATATCACCGAAGTTAAGCGCTCTGGGGCTGGGGTAGCACGTGGATGGGTGACGACGATCCGGTCTGTCGAGAGCTGTTGGCAAACAGTGCACTCAGCCCTTGTGAGGCAAACTGAGGAGCTAATTGACTGAGAAGACCGGTCTCGTAAACTGATATACGACCAGTAGAGCGGTGTGCTGACAACATGCCCCTCCACACCCGCATTCAGTGACGTCTGTGGGCTGAGGATGAAACGGCGGCCGGTAGGTTCCATTTGGCCTTCCAAGGCCTCTTCGGAGGTGTAGTTTAGTTTAGTAGATCTCTTGTGAACCTTTAATAACTCTGGATACAGCCCCATTGGCAATAAAACTTATAAAACAAATGTTTTTGTGACAGTGTAATATTCCAGTTTAGCATTTTGAACGAAATTTGCGTAATATGACAACTTTATAACGCCGTATTAAAAGTTGCCTGTTAATTTGCCACTTTTAATACTCAGTTTTCTTATTTACGTACAGAATTTCGCGAAATAGTTATCGCATCTTTACGGCCAAGACGAATGTCTATCCTTGCATCGGCTAGTAACTCGGTCTCAGAGGTTAGGAATGCTTTGGGACGCTTCCCGAACTAAAGGTCAGTGGGCTTTCCCAGTCAGTGGGCTGTTTGGCGAGATGATTGATATTATTTCGGTTATCAGTGGACACTGCCTACCTGAATAGGTATTTCGTTAATCATTCGTGAGGTCCTCGCATTCCACTGTTAAATTTCCACAGATTCCTTTTGTTATAGATACCTCGAGTGGACTTACGTTCCACGTGCCATTGCTAGTCAGTTGTGTCTTTGTGAGAACAAAAGCTAAGAGGCTTGGTATATAGTACAAGTTTAGTCACTTAATCTGAAGAGTGTTACAGTCAATTCTGCCACTCTTCCCTTAAGTTAAACTTACTAACCGCTCTGTACCGTGTATGAAAATTTTCTTCAAATGGTGAGTATACTGTTGCTTTTACGTAACACGTGTTGTTCGTAGACTCAGACGGCCTGTAACGTTGTGCTTATTTTGTTTAAGTATTCATTTACATGCCTTTATTTTGCTTTCCCTCGTCACTTATTTATTGCTTAGCTGCATTAACGAGACTGATACTTTACAGTACAATGTATAACCTTTAGCTATATTTATTGATTCGTTCTACGATTCAGACATGGTTGTTTTGCATCAAAAATAGTATCCTCTATTCCGCACGGTACGAATCTCATTCGATGAAAGCACGTACACTAAGGCTAGTTTGACCCTGGAATAACTTGCAGAGACGCTGTACGTTCTTCTACAGAAGCATATATGTTCATATTTGACTGTTATAATCGCCAATGAGGGTTACATCCCCGTTGTGCAGTGACTGGCCGGAGGTCGCGTTGCTATAACACGTGCTGGAAACATAGAAATGATTTTTCGTATTCATTTGTGTTTCGTTTTCTGTTACTGTGTCTGCAAATTGCGGTTGTGCTATGTGTACTGCTCAGATAGTTTCATTTCTCATGCTTCAAATGCATCCTTTAATTAATTTTCTTGGTTCATAATTCTGTATATGATAGGGCATGGCTTTCACACATCAGGTATGTTACGAGTTAATTGCAATAGTAATTCAGTTAATAGTGTATTAATAATGCAGTCAGTTCGAAGCGTACTCTTTCCTGCCGCTAGTCACTTTTCTACAAAGGTAAACAGATTTCGTCTCATCTACAATTTAAAAAATGAAATGGGCCGTATAAATGAAGTGTTTACCTGACTACATCATTAAGGAATCTAATATACATACTTCACAAACAGGAGCTACGAGATTCACCGTAGATAATAAATTCCCATACGACTCTCTGCTGGCAAGTAAGGAAATGGGATGAAACGTAGCTCAAGGTTAAATCATAAGAATCGGCTACTTCTCACCAGCCACGATACCCGCTGCGAAGCCAGACAGGCCGAGTTAACCATTCAGCGGGTACCGGCAGTGTCAACGTGAGTGCGGCAAACACCTGTTGTTTTCCGGGCCGCCAACGCCGCTCCCCTGTTTGCCGTTTCTGGGTACGCAGTGGCCTCAATTGAAACTGCAATAATAAACAGCCACTGTTTACAGTCGGCAGTTGTTACTGTTTGCTGGGTCCACATATGAGACCAATTCGGATTCAGAGCAACAGTTATGTAAAACATAGCCTGCAGTTCGATCCACAAGGGAGGCAAAAAACGCCAGTTGCTACACAGTCGGCGTGGCTTCCTAATACTTCAGTCGTCCATATTTACCTGGGAGATGAGTGCACAGCAGCGTGGTCGCTGTGAAGGAAATTTGTATGCTTTAAGAGCAGAAACGTCGAATGTAATTTCCTTTATTTCTGTTGGAATTATTCATCGCAGGTTTTCGTTTACTAGCGTTCGTAGTGGCATTATGCTTCCCACTACACATCGCCGGATAAAGTTTCTGGCCCCATCAGGCAATATGGAAACTTTAGGAAGAAACAAAAATTGATATCTCGCCGGAAAGAAAAAAAAATTGTAAACAAGCCTTGGTACTTTTAGCGTTGAATTTGCATTTCCAGCATGGATTTTAAGTAATTCTCCGCATTGTTTGGACTGGTATCTCTTTTTACCATATAGTATTATTTATTTTTAAGTTTTTGTGCATGCTTCCTTATTCACTCGTAACTTAATCCTTAGATGTGTTGCAGTAGTTTATTGAGTCGGAGTTGCACATTCATACGTGTTCGTCTTGTACCTGTGATAATGAGTGTTCGAATACGCATTTGGTTGCTATCGCCAGTTTCGTGACTGTGCAGATGTACAGAATGTTTCAAAGTCTTTGGATCAAACGTGTGTGGGTGGTAGTTTAATAGTCTTCTGTATTATTTGGGACCACAGCCACTGCAAATTTCTTGAGTGAAGTCACTGTCCTGCGCAGGCTAATTTTGTTTTTGAAATAAATCCTTTATTTCATGATTCTTCACTGATAGTTAATTTCGCCCCATTGCGTATATTCAAGCTATGTGCTAGTAAAATAAATGACAATAGTCACAGAGCTTCAAGTACAAAAAATACCATGTTATGAGCACCCTGTATTAGGGGTACGATTAGCTGGAGCTTTTTCCACTCTAATATGCCGAAAATAAGATACGTAATTATAGTTTATCACTGTGACGGAGATGTGTAAAAAGCCAATCATTCCTTCAGAGCATTTGCACACCAAACTCGAACTCTTACGGGAATCGGCGAGGTGCCTCGACTAATGAGGCTAATGACCTGAGGTACTACATCAGTTTTGTGTGGTACCAGTTGATAATTTGGGTCTGACGGCAGGCATATTAGGGCAGTCCGAGCAGCTGGCGTGACCACTGTGTCCTGATACCGTAGTGATGAATGCATTTGCCTTATAAGCAGGAGATACGGAGTTCGAATCCCGGTGCGAAAGAACAGACACCACATGTACAAACATTTCATTGCAGTTGCTGCGCAACGTAATGAGCTGATTGATCCTGAGATTCTGACGTTGTGTGTGAAACAAAGGATGCCGTGTGAGTGATACCATACTAAAAAAAATAATAACTTGCAAGGTATACTATTACTTTTACACATATACACTAGGTCCATGTCAAAAATTAAAACTTGTTTAAATCTCTATTTTGCGTGAATATTTTATATATTCCCATTGGACTACATTCCACAATTTTTAAAAAATATCCCTTAGGTCTGTATGTAAAATTTCAAGTTGTATCTCTGTGGGGTATAACGAGAGTTTAGTTTAGACGATTTCGAAATACTGCCTTATTATTTCGTCGTGCTGTATGTTCTTCAAAGCAGGTCTCCAAAGTTCTACCAGTATGGCTCATATACTGTTTATGACAATCGTCGCACTGAATCTTATACACACCGATGCACAACATTTGCAACTTGATTTAATTTTCAGTTATACAAAAAGATGTTCTTAACCGCGATTTTCGAAACAGATGCGCAATTGTAGCTGGCCTGTATTCTGTATTCATGTAGATTGACTTTTGCTCACGATGTTCATCTTTTAACGTAACGTAATCTATTCTCTGACTACTCTGCTTTTAATTTTTTGCAACTTTTTAGTAACAACTTCGGTCTTGTAACCATTCTTTACAGCGACTTACTTAAATATGGCTACTTCATTATACCCATCTTTCTCACTTAATGTTAGTTCAAGAAGTCTGTCACTTAAGTAAAGGAAATATGCTGTTTTAGATACAGTTATGTAGAATTTTTAATTAAGACATAAGAAAGTGGGTTTTCTACACCATCTTCTTTAGCGATGGTTACACCAAAGAAATGAAATGAAACTGTATGGTTCCAGAAACCTTTTCTAGTCTCAAACATCTATGATGTGCATAAGCAGACTGAAGTGACGAACGACAATTTGTATCAAGGATGGGATTTGAACCCAGGTCTCCCCTACTCACTAAGCAGATGCACCGACCACTACGCCACCCTGGCAAAGTGGCTTTGCACAACTGTACACACTACTCTGAGACGTCTCTCTCACTCTTCAATCCCAACTGCCATTCACATGTCAATCCACATGATATTCCCTCGAAACTCATACACTGCCTGTGAAACGCAACGTGCTGTGCAAGGCCTGCACCAACTAGTCAGCAAGACCTCCAGACTTGTCTCCATTCGAGGACGTGTGGGACATAACGGGAGGTGAACTGACTAATGCGACTCGTCAACCAACAGCTCTTACAGAACTACGTGAACAGGCGCCCGACAGGTGTGATATAGCGTATTGCAGGACAGTATTCGCCATGTGTAAGATCGCCTAGATACCAGAGTCGGCGCCTACGTTGCCAAAACGGTTCAAATGGCTCTGGGCACTATGGGACTTAACTTCTGAGGTCATCAGTCCGCTAGAACTTAGAACTATTTAAACCTAACTAACCTAAAGACACCACACACATCCATGCACGAGGCAGGATTCGAACCTGCGACCGTAGCGGTCGCGCGGTTCCAGACTGTAGCGCCTAGAACCACTCTGCCACTCCGGCCGGCCTTCGTTGCCACTCCTGGAAGTTACACCACGTACTAACATTGGTGTTTCAGCATGAGCCGATACTTGGCATATCAGAACCACTTGTACTACTGGTCAGTGGAAGTAATCGTTTCATGTACTTCATTTGCACTGTTGCAACAATAAATCTTGAGTGGATTGGAAACATCAAAAACGGTGTACTGATTTCCCTCCCCTAGTATATACACACATCAAAAAAAGTTTTGTATCATCCCGGTTCCTAGAACTCCTAAAGACAGACGTTGACGTGGATATTGTATCACAGACACAGTCCCTTTGACTCTTCAGAGGTGTCACTAAATCCGTCCAAAGATGTAAACAACCATACATGAGCAGCGCCTATTAGACGGACCCGCCTTGGGTGGACGAGCGGTTCTAGGCGCTACAGTTTTGAACCGCGCGACCGCTAGGGTCGCAGGTTCGAATCCTGCCTCGGGCATGGATGTGTGTTATGTCCTTAGTTATTTTTAAGTAGTTCTAAGTTCTATGGGACTGATGACCCTAGAAGTTAAGTCCCATAGGGCTCAGAGCCATTTGAACCATATTAGACGGAGGGATCCGACAGCCGATCAATTCCAGTCTTTCCACCAGGAAGGAGGTACACGCCTCATGTTGTCTGTAGTTCAACCATGCCTAGATGGTACATACCTCTGTTCTATCGTGTCCGCATAATTACTCTGTGCTAGGAAGGGCACTCAACAAGGGAAGCGCCCAGCCGTCTCGGAGTGAACCAAACCGATGTTGTTAGGATATGGAGGAGATACAGAGAGACAGGAACTGTCGATGACATGCCTCGGTCAGTCCTCACAAGGGCTACTACAGCAGTGGATGACCGATATCTACGAATTACGGCTCTGAGGAACCCTGACAGCAACGCCACCATGTTGAATAATACTTTTCGTGCAGCCACAGAATGTCGTGTTACGACTCAGACAGTGCACAATAGGCAATCCGCAATCCGCAACTTTACTCCCGACATCCGTGGCGATGTCCACCTTTGCAGCCATGACACCATGCAGCGCGGTACAGATGGGCCCAACAACATGCCGAATGGACAGCTTTGGCATCAAGCTCTCTTCACCGATGAGTGTCGCTTATGCCTTCAACCAGACAATCGTGGGAGACATGTTTGGACCTGCTGGCATGGCCAAGCGGTTCTAGGCGCTTCAGTCTGGAACCGCGCGACCGCTATGGCCGCAGGTTCGAATCCTGCCTCGGGCATGGATGTGTGTGATTTCCTTAGGTTAGTTAGGTTTAAGTAGTTCTAAGTTCTAGGGGACTGATGACCTGAGATGTTAAGTCTCATAGTGCTCAGAGCCATTTGAACCATTTCTTGAGACATGTTTGGAGGCAACACGGACAGGCTCAATGCCTTTGACACACTGTCCATCGGGTGCAGCAAGGTGGAGGTTCCCTGCCGTTTTGGGGTGGCATTATGGGGGCCGACTTACGCCGCTGGTAACGACTGTACGCTAATTGAATGCCATCCTCCGACCGATAGTGCAACCATATCGGCAGGATATAGGCGAGGCATTCGTCCTCATGAACGATAATTCGCGCCCGCATCGTGCGCATCTTGTGAATTACTTCCTTCAGGATAACGACAAGGCTCTACTAGAGTGGCCAGCATGTTCTCCAGACATGAACCCTATCGAACATGACTGGTTGGTTGGTTGTTTTTGGGAAAGGAGACCAGACAGCGAGGTCATCGGTCTCATCGGATTAGGGAAGGACGGGGAAGGAAATCGGCCGTGCCCTTTGAAAGGAACCATCCCGGCATTTGCCTGGAGCGATTTAGGGAAATCGCGGAAAACCTAAATCAGGATGGCCGGACGCGGGATTGAACCGTCTTCCTCCCGAATGCGAGTCCAGTGTCTAACCACTGCGCCACCTTGCTCGGTGAAACATGACTGAAAAGGGCTGTTCACCCACCAACCACACTGAGGGATCTACCCCGAATCGTCGTTGAGGAGTGGGACAATCTGGACCAACAGTGCCTTGATGAACTTATGGATAATATGCCACGACGAATACAGGCATGCGTCAATGCAAGAGGTCGTGCTACTGGCTTTAGAGGTACTGTATCGTACAGCAATCTGGACCACCACCTCTTGAATGTCTCGCTGTATGGTGGTACAACATGCAGTGTGTAGTTCTCATGAGCAATAAAAAGGTGATGCACAACTTTTTTTGGTATGTGTACGAGAAGAACTGTTGAGGTAGTTAAGCAGACACCCATGAGTTAATCATGCTGTGCAGTGGCATCAGACATGACTTTAAATTGTAAGAAATTCTAAACTGCCCTCTGTTTCAGGATGACACAAAGCGGGCTGTTCTTCTTCGAACTCTTTCGATGTCTTTTGTCAACCAGTCTGTGATCTTGTAAAGATCACATACTGTGCAGCAATACTCTGGAAGAGGACGGACAAGCATAGGGTGAGCAGCTCGTTCAGTGGATTGATTGCACCTACTAAGTGTCCAAGAGCTACCCTGCAGTTTTCTTGTTGTGCTATATGTATTTTACATCTCAAATCAACGATAAAACTGTTGCTAGCATCTGTTATTTGGGGATTCTTCTCAGCTTCCAATTGATGTCTATGTAACTGAACAACCGCCGTAACGTCAAACGTCAGTGAATCAGTAGCACTATAATAAATTCCTCTTATTGGGATATCCTCACCGTTTAAAATGTAGCTAATTTTTCATAATGTGTAGACCTACTGTAATTTCTGAGCATTAGTATTGCTGTTGGGATTCATGTAATATTCTTAGTGACGTGACTTACGCTTCTTATAATCTTTACTCCAATACAGTGTCTACGGTCCCTTACAGGACATCCATACAATCTGTGTACGTTAATATAGTGAGTGTTGGTTTTATAAAGTTTTAGTACAATTCATAGTATAAAAGGTTGAAACGTCCCCTTTTAACAATTATACAGGACTGTGCTTAACCTGACACACAATATTTTTAGCGCAACGCAATCCGACTTTCAAAATTTCCTACTAAAGAATGGCCCTGACAAACATTAAACTATACCTTTCACAAATCACTTACCTCACAAAAATCTTCGCTGCTCAAGCTACTGCAATACAGCGAGCGCCACTACTGCCAGCTAAATAAAAGATTCAAACTACTGAAGGCACTAACTACTGATAGGGATAGTTAGCAAATGAAAGATATTAATAGAGAACAAACAATGTATTTACCTTGATATAATCATATATAAATATATCAGTTCATGAAAAATTACAAAACTCCGCCATCTCTCTCCCCACATCCACCACTGCTGGCGGCTCACCTCCAACTGCGCAACGCTACGCGCTGTTCACATCCAGCTGCCGCTGCCCAACATTACAATGGCAGACAACAATGCCAACTAGCCACAGACTGCACACAGCACAGCCAGTGATTTTCATATTGAGCGCTACGTAACGTTGCCAATAAGAAAACATAAACAGCCTACTTACATAGAGAAAACATAAACAGCCTACTTACATAGCCCCCATGCTCCCCACAAAAGATTTTACAAATTTTTTTTTGGGCAGTGGCCAATAATGATTTGATAAAATTTTTCATAATTACAATAACAAAGAAATCAAATGCACACACTTATTGATACAATGTTGGTCAAAAGCTAAAATTTTCTCACAGTCCATAAAGACAGTCCTCATCATTCGTCACAGTAAAATTGCGGTGTTTTTCTCAAAGTCTGAGCAGTAAAGGAAAACGCACACAGAAGTAGTGGATTTCCATGCAATCTTGAAGAAGTATAGTTGTCCTTCCAACGGAACGACAGTGCTGACTCTTGACATGCATACAGGTAATGGGCCACAACAGAGCAAACCCACAGCAGAGTCAGTCGAAATTTTGATGAGTATTGGTAGGTAGGTCATCACAGAGCAGACCCACTGTAGTCCTGGTAGAGATTACGGTATTGGTGGGCCACCAGAGGTGCAGACCCACTGCAGTCCTTGTAGAAATAATGGTATTGATGGATCATCAAAGATGTAGACCCACTGTAGTCCTTGTAGAAATAATGGTATTGGTGGGCCATCAAAGATGCAGACCCACTGTAGTCCTTATAGAGATGGCCAGCAGCCATGTGTTGTGACTGTGCAGGTGCACAATCACCATCGAAGAGTCTTGCGGATAATATAGCAAGTCCATAAACCACCACTTGTGCACTCACAAAGTTTTTGAAATTGTCCTTAGAACCAGCAATGCTGTTATCTAGTCCCTTGCTGAGTTATTAACACACGTGCAAACACTAACAGTCCCAACTTCTCACATATTGTCCATATACTATGACCAACAGAAACGTGTGCAGTGAAATGTAACTAACAAGTTAATAATATCATGAACTGGTGACAATTACAATTTTATAACATAAGAATACAATAACAAAGGTACAAAATACATCATTAAAAACATAACAATACAGATAACATTTGTAGTACCGGCTTTACAACAGAATAGAAATAAACATATACATCAGTGGAATTATGACATGAGTACATACATAAAAGATCAGAATAACTTTTGAAACATCAACTTCACACATGAGCATTAAACAGAACAGAATTAATAATGTCTAACATCTTTACAAAGTAAATAACATAGTATCAGAAAAATTCTACAATGTAACTCATATCCGCTAAACACATAAAGACAGGAAAAACACAAATATACAAGAGTACACAAACACATAGCAGAATAACACAAGAGGAAAGGGCAGGGTTTGTTTTCAGTGTAACATTTGGTACTGCAGTCCAACCTAAAACTTCATTCCATAGATCTTTCGTCTTATTTCAAAATTTGTTTCCACCAAAAAAATCCTATCAAAGCATGCTTTCTGTATTTATATGTTCACATATTTCTTACCTCATTATTTATTTCCAAGAAAATCCTACGTAAACCTGTTGTCCCTAAACCCTACTTTTTTGCTCATATCCTCTTTCAAAATACTTTTTTTTTTGGCCAAACCATTTTCTTATAGCTTCTCAATGCATTTCAGCCAATTCATCACATCTCGTTCTCTCATATAGCCTACCCCATCTTAAGCTAACTTAAATCTACTGAGCTCAGATGCTAAACTAAGGGACGAGGCAATGCAGCAGCACAAAACAATTAACACAAGCAGCAATGACAAAAAATACAGATTGGCAAAGCTAGCAGCAGCAAATGTAATAACTTATATCAAAACATGACATAGCTCAAGCAGAAAAAAATATTACACTAAAAATGGACATGTCTAATACCTATGTCACATCTTAACACTAGAGTGATGCATCACAATTTATTCTACAAAAGAAATTACCAAGTACTTGAAAAGAAAATTATGAATGCAGTTCCTGTGAAGGTAAATGTCGCTTTGTGCTCCCTCATTTTTTTGAAAAAAATTATTATATACTCGATCTGTAGACAGAAAATATTTATATTAGTACATCTATAAAATTTTATTTTAACCAATGCTGCAGTGCAGCTAGAAACTAGATATCAAATGAAATAAGCAACTATGTACAAAGCAAAGTGTAAGAACATCGTTCAATAGTCATGTGGCATTTCATAAGTAGTAAAAAAATCTCTCATCTAGAAAGACAGTAGTCATAGTCAGGTGTGTAGACAAACTATTTCTTGTCATTTCATTAGGCATTTCAGTAAATATCAGAAAGTACGATATGTTTCCAAGTAATTAGCGTGTCGGATTTGCGATGCTTTCTCTAAAGGAATGACAATGGCCAGGATAATGGCCTCCCTTTTTTTTTTCCTTCCTGTGCTCTGAAAGGCATGCGCCAATGGCCCTCTCTCCAGGCGTCCGACACAGCTGGGTGCCCACGACGCATTACGTGCAGGTGGTCACTTAACTTTCTTACGGAAATATTTACGACAGCAGTTTCCGCTACAGTGACAGTCTCACATAAAAATATTTCACAGGTCAAGAATTAGCGTTGCAAATCTGTAGAAAGAAAATCCTATAAATATAAGTGTCCTGATAAAATATTCGTCAGCATTGTGATACAGTCACGCATTTACGCACATTTCATAACTCTTAAAGTACGATTCTTGGTTTCCAACATTCTTATTCCTCATATACGGTAGCAACATCTTATTGATCATAAACATATCTCAACAGCATAGTACACATCGTCGTCGTAATAATAACATCATAACACCTCAGTCAAATCTCAAAATCGTCGTAGCTTCCTCCAATAATTTCAAAACCTAAAAAAAATTCTCTGCTCATTTCAATAGTGTCATCTACCTCAAACGTACTTTAAAAATCATGAATCCATACCAAATACATCATTCAATGCTCTCATAGTATCACAATGATTCCGAAAAAATATGAACAGTTTACAAAGTACAGACAAAATACAGTTTCATAAGTGTGAAGTTACCCAACTGTGGATTGCGTAAACATGTGTCACTAATGTAGTAAAAAAATGTTTATCTCTCAGTTAAATGATCAGATAGCTGTGTAATTTGTGTGTTAGAGAAATATGGTACCGATGTGTAAAGTTGTATAAGCAAATACCATATTAGCTAGGGTTCCTTGTGGTTGCCACACACATGGTACACAAAGTAAGCGTATACCCCCCTGAGGATTAATGTAATTATACTCCCAGGTGTTACAAATTACCGCAATGGAATGAAATGTATCACAGAAAACTTTCTTTGTAATTAAAAAAAATCTTTAAAAATAAGTGTTTTAAGTATAAGATTAATCACTCAAATGCGTGTACTGTAGCGCTAAACTGTGCATCTTGTCGCAACATAATCTCTGTGGAAGTGTCGTAGTTATCGTCCTCCGAAAGCTAAGTTCTGCAGAAGTCAATGTACTTACCACATGATAAACAAAAGTGAAATGCTTTGCGTATAGATGTCGTAGTTATTATGCTTATTGGCGTGATGAAGAAAGTACTGTACAGTAACGTAATGTTGTGCCACGAAAAAGGCTGTCTCATTGTTGCTATACCACAAAAGTTACTACTAAAACATGTTTTTCTTTCCAGAAGAATTCAGAAAACTGTGCAGATATAAAACAGATACACCGCAAAAGCAACATTGTAAATTGTCACTCATTAGTAGCGTCGTGATAAAAATCGTGTAGCTGTCACATAAACTAACCTCTGTGTCATCTGGTATCTCTCAGAAAGCACTTTAAATTCAGAATGTATTTTCAAATAAACCAAAATGTTGCATTAAAATCTCATTAGCAGTACTGGTAAATGTTCTAAGTATGTAAGCCTGATAGTCGTTACGTAATCGTGCAACTAGCAAGCCAGAATGTACAAATACAACACTGTGTCGTCTGTTCACTATAACAATGCATTCGTAATTTCTGTTTAAAAATGTTCACTAGGTTCTAGACTGGATATTTAACTTCAAACATTGTTGCATGTTAACAGTTTCTTAAGTCTGACAAAGCATACTAGAAATGTGAAGTGAAAAGTTTTATGGCAAAGACAAAGTTAAAAAGCAGATTATCTTTCAATAAATGGTTTTACATGTGAAATCTGGTGTAAACCTTTACTCTTCATAGTACACAGAGTTTGAACTTGAATGCAATTGTCATGCGGTATACGTCGGTAAAGAATGCTAAATCTTTTCTCAAGGCTAGCGTCTTTGTTATTTTTCCCTGAGCCAGCGGGCGCACGCGGCTGCCTGCGGTGCGAGTCATTGTCTGTCCCTTTGTTGGCGCGCGTCGTTATTGGGATTAGGAGACCTAACTTCTACAAATTCGCCTTGCCGAGAGGGCCCTGCTCTGTTTGAATCCCGCCAGTTCTGATGCAATTCAGGTCTGTCGTTACGATCATATCGTCTGTCGTCATGTCGGTAGATTCCGTAGTTTCTTCCTTGTCGGTCATGTGGTGGAGAATTTCTCCCTGAATCGTAACTCCGCGCTGAACTGTTGCGTCTGAAGTTATTCTGTCTCCCTTGATAATAATAGTTCTGGTTGTCATATTGTCTATTTCTATGGTTATCTCTGTCATATTCATTTCTACGGAAATGCGATCTTTCTCTGTAACTATTTTTCTGCCAGCGGTTGTCATAAGGGTGGTGTCTGTTTTGGTCACGATTTGTGTTGTGAGAATAGCCTTGTCGTGTCAAGTTATTACTTCTTTCATCGCGGAATTGCGACGGATGTGACCTGTAATTGTTATGTTCCTGTTTCCGCTTTCCGCGATTGTCAGTGTCAATTTCCAATTCTTGTAACAGTCCCTGAAAAGCTTCAATGTCGTCTTTGCAACGTCCTGCCGAAATAATACGTCGTAAATGTTCAGGTAATTTGATTAAGCAAATGCGGATGAGTTCTGAGGGGCTGTATGGGTTTGAAAGATATTGATTCTTATGCAACATGTCTTCAAAATATTTGACAAGACTGGAAAATTCAGATTGTTCGAAATGTTTCATCATTATGATACCATGTTTTACCCGGTCTTGTGTGGCTTGAGACCAATATGCTGAGAGGAAGGCATGGTAAAATTCTCCTTCACTGTGGCAATCGTGAATGACCGACCGCATTCTTACAGCTGGTTCATTCTCTAAGTAGCCACACATAAATTCTAATCTGTGCTCTAATGACCAGTTGGGAGGAAAACAATGAGAGAATTGATGGAGCCATGCTTGTGGATGAATGTCGTTGCCAGAATTCTTAAATGTTTTGAATTTACGTGTAGTAATGAACAGCTTATAGTCAAAGTCATCATGTCGGCGAGTCGCATATCGGTCATTGTCACGTCGTGTCGGCTGTTCAAACTCAAAATTCGGTGCACATTGCCAATTTCTTTCATAACTTCCGAAATGCCCTGTGTTATTATTTTGCGGCTTTTCCGTGTTTCTAAGTCCCTCTTCCCGTGTTGGAGCGCCAGTGTCCTCTGAAATACGCAATTCTTGAATTACCTGTGTCAGCTGATCTTGTACTTCCCGGATTTCTCTTTTGTACTGTGTATTGATTTGATTTTGATTTTGTTTGAATTTTCTTATTTGTTCATACTCTTCTGTGTCAGTGAAGGCTACAGGTGTTGTGTTATTCAGATCATCATCTACCTTTGTAGATAAGTTAGTGACCTGATCCGAAAGTTCGGCTACTTTATCCGATAGTGAAATTATTTCCTCTGTATGTTTTTCTGAACCAAGTTTCAGATTGTCCATTTGTGTTGAAATCGTATCTACTGTGTCCTTTAAGTTTTCCTGAGTTATTGCAAGTTGCGTAACCGAATCGGTAGATGCAACTGAGTCAATTTTAGCCCACAAGGTCTCATGATTTTCATGAACAATGGCTTGCAGTTCTTTTATGGCTGCTTCGTGATTCTGTAATGCATTTTCATGCCGCGAAAAAATAGGTTGAAAATGCTCACAAATTTGTGTTTTTACGTCATTACAGACTTTTTGACATTTCGATTCAATGTTATGTAACTCAGTAGTTAAATCTTCACGTGTTTGTTCAAGCGTGGTGTGAAGATTTTGTTCCATTGCGTCTAACTGTTGCTGTGTTTGTCTCTGGTGTTGTTCCATTGTGTCTAACTTTTGAAGCTTTTGCTGTGTTTGTCCCATTTGTTGTATTAATTGTAATAACAATGCATTGGTGTCTGAAACATGTTCCTCAGTGCTTTTCGGCAGTGAATTTACACCGGAAACATTCACATTTTGACAAGCAGAAAATGTGTCTTGACGTATTTGAGAAAACGGTGAGGATCCAAAACCTGAATCTACAGTATTTGCGAGATCGTGTCGTGTCATTTCGGCTTCCTGAGGCGAGCTATTGCCGACCGATCGATCGATAATGCTTCCCTCTTCACTAATTGTTTCACTGTCCACGCCATTGTTTGACGCCCGCTCCATTTCCCTGTGCACAGTTACCAAATTACTACTTTGAACATTAGTAAATTCATTACTCGGCGGCGCTGATAAGCTACGCTCGTCATCACTATTATTTCTCAGTTTAGTTTGGAGCCTAGTGTTACGTTTTTCACACGCCATTATTGTCACAGTATTTCACACGATAACAAAGAAAAGCACAATTTGAAGATCAAAAATAAGAGAACACATTAAAATAGCACTGAAAATAATATCAAGTTAATTGCAGCTGCGAAATACTTGGTGCAAATCTACATGCATGCCAAAACTGTTTTACTGCACAACAATGAAAGACTGCAACTACAAAGGAGATTTTCTCTACAATTACGCGCTAGCAATAAACAATAGCTACACTAATTACACAAACTACAAGAAAAAAATCAGAAGATTCCAGTGAGGTATCCTAGGCTAAGGGTCGACATATGAAACGTCCCCTTTTAACAATTATACAGGACTGTGCTTAACCTGACACACAATATTTTTAGCGCAACGCAATCCGACTTTCAAAATTTCCTACTAAAGAATGGCCCTGACAAACATTAAACTATACCTTTCACAAATCACTTACCTCACAAAAATCTTCGCTGCTCAAGCTACTGCAATACAGCGAGCGCCACTACTGCCAGCTAAATAAAAGATTCAAACTACTGAAGGCACTAACTACTGATAGGGATAGTTAGCAAATGAAAGATATTAATAGAGAACAAACAATGTATTTACCTTGATATCATCATATATAAATATATCAGTTCATGAAAAATTACAAAACTCCGCCATCTCTCTCCCCACATCCACCACTGCTGGCGGCTCACCTCCAACTGCGCAACGCTACGCGCTGTTCACATCCAGCTGCCGCTGCCCAACATTACAATGGCAGACAACAATGCAAACTAGCCACAGACTGCACACAGCACAGCCAGTGGTTTTCATATTGAGCGCTACGTAACGTTGCCAATAAGAAAACATAAACAGCCTACTTACATAGAGAAAACATAAACAGCCTACTTACAAGGTAACCACGTTTATTTAATTACGCTGCCGTTAGGTTACCAACATCCTGCATGACATATAACAACCTGTGTCTCTCAAGTGGAGAATCAAACAACAATAATTTTTATGACCTTGTACTATGATGTATGTGGAATTACAACTCAGTTATTTATTGTATTGCAATGTGCGCCTCGTAAAGTGGTCTCAATTTAAATTGCTGGTGCCACATACTTCCCATACAATTCTAGCAATGTGGCGTAAGTAATAGCTACTAAGTGTTTTTAAAAGAGTGATGGAGATTCGATTTCTCATTCCCTGCATAGTGCAATGGCCAAGGATTATTGACAGTTGATGATATCTTTACTTTCCAAAGATTGGATTCCTGAACACTACTGTCTTTGTGAAAGGTACCCACACTCCCAAATGAATCTCTAGCTCTGCAGAAGAGCGTGTGTTGTTTTTAAACTTTCTGGTGGATTACAACTACATGTAGGACCAACATTCGAATCCAGCACCTCGCTTTTCGTGAGAAACTCTCAACGAGCTGAGATACCCAGGCATAAACAATGTGCCACACTCACAGATTTACTCCTGCGAGTAGCTCTACATTGTTTTTCAGACTTCACGCACGATTTCCAGTATGCTCGTTAGCTGTTAAGTGATGAGCACCTAATACATAGAAAATTAATATGACCATAGAGGGATCCGAATGCTAGCACGTACCATGGTGGAGTATAACAGAACTACACTGAGGGGACAAACGTCAGGGAATACCACATAATATGGCGTCGGACCCCTTTTGCCCGGCGTAGTGCACAGCATGTGGACGTGGCATCTACTGAACACGTCGTTGGATGTCGCCTGCAGCATACTGCCTCTCTAGTCATCCACAATTGGGAAGCTTTAGCCGGTGCAGGCTTTTGTGGCTGAACTGATCTCTCAAGTAGGTTTCATAAATGTCCGATGGGATTCATGTCGGGCGATCTGGGTGACCAAATCATTCGCCCAAATTGTTCAGAGTGTTCCTGAAATCCACGAACAGTTGTAGCTCGATGTCACGGTGCACTGTCATAAAAATTCCATCTTCGTTCGGGAACAGAAAGTCCATGAATGGATGCAAATGGTCTCCTAGTAGTCAAACATTGCCAGGACCCAGTCCATTCAATGTAAACGAAGCCCACACCATTTTGGAGCCATCACCAGCGTTGTTGACAACTCGGGTCCATGGCTTCGTGGGGTCTGCACCAAACTTGAGACCTACCTGATGAAATCGCTACTCACATGACCACGCCACGACTTTCCATTCCTCCAGTGCCCAACCGATATGATCACGAGCCCAAGTGAGGCGCTTTAGGCGATGTCGTACTGTTAGAAAGGTACTCGCATCGTTATCTGGTGCCATAACCCATTAACACGAAATTTGGCCGCACTAGCCTAGCGGATACGTTCGTCATACGTCCCACATTAATTTCTGTGGTTGTCTCACGCAGTGTTACTTGTCTGTTAGCACTGACAACTCTGCACAACCGCCGCTGCTCTCGATCGTTAAGTAAAGGCCTTCGACCACTGTATTGTCCGTGGTGAGAGGTAATGCCTGAAATGTGGTATTCTTTGCACAGTTTTGACACTGTTGGTCTCAGGATAATAAATTTCATAACAGTTCCAAAATGGGGAATGTCCTATGCTTTTATCTCTATCATACAGCGTTCAGAGTCTGTTGAATCTCGTCATGTGGCCATAATTACGTCGGAAACCTTTTCATATGAATCTTCTGAGTACAAATAACAGCTCCGCCAATGCAGTGCCCTTTTACACCTGGTGTTCACGATACTACTGCCATTTGTATATGTGCGTATCGCTATCCCATGACTTGTCACATCACTGTATGTCGATGTATGAGAAGCGGCAGGATGTAATAGAGTTCCGAATGAAAGGAGCTCGTCCACACATGCATCACCCACTGCTTCAGCTTGACAATGCTAAACCACACACGAGCAAAGCGACTTCTGCAACAATCCGACGCCTTGGGTTCACTGAAATCGAGTGGTCTCTACGTGGCTCATCTGCCTTTCATCAGTTGCGAAAAGTTAAAAAGCGCATCTTCAGTTTGACAGTGATGATGCAGTTCATACAAAGGCGAAATTGTGTCTCCCTCAACAAACTCAGACATTCTACAGTGACGGTATCAACAAACTGGTCAATTGTGGCTGAAATGTTTTCGTCGACGGTTACTACTTTGAGAAATAAAGATGTAAACATAAAAAATACGGTCCATTAAATTTCGGGCATACAGCCGAGCAAATAAAATTTCCTCCACTGATATTTCGGCCGCGTATCGCCCGGCCGTCGTCAGAGTGAGTCACAAGACAGACGACAACATGCCAAGCGCGGCCTTACATGCTCCACCGCGGCGGTACTGCGCATGCGGATCACAGATGCTGGTCGGTGGCAGAGAAATACGCTTACACATGTGCTGCATGTGACGAAGGCGAACAGACATTCGATTCGCTTAGCGATGTATGTTCGGCGGCGGTGACACCATGACGACTTCTCTGCAGTTTAATTACCCCAAAAGCCGGATTCCATGCTTTGTCCAAATTAAAACCATTATCTCTATTTATTAAATTATCAGCTAATCTAACCTCTATAGCTTCCTTTAAGACAGATTCCCAAAACGAAGAGGTGGATGTTAAAATCTTCACTTCACTGTAACTCATACGTAGAATGCCC
Source organism: Schistocerca piceifrons (assembly GCF_021461385.2). Classification (NCBI taxonomy): domain Eukaryota; kingdom Metazoa; phylum Arthropoda; class Insecta; order Orthoptera; family Acrididae; genus Schistocerca; species Schistocerca piceifrons. The sequence goes on from NC_060143.1 coordinate 239,372,595, forward strand.
TGTATCAATACAATGTTCGGCCGCAGCTGATTTGTCTGGCTGTAACAAGCGTGTGTATCTTCGATGCTCCACACACCTCTCATGAACGACGAGTGTTGTTTGTCTTATGAACAACTTCTCACAATTTCCGCAAGGAATCTGATACACACCCGCTTTACGAAGCTGTAAATCTTCCTTTACAGAGCCGAATAAAGCTGCAGTCTTCGTGGGGGGCCGGAGGATCACCTTAACACAGTGTTTCTCAAGAATACGGCCTATCTTCGAGGAAAGAGCACCCACATAGGGCAAAAACGCACTAGATCTGAAGGAATTACTATCTTCTTCCCCATCACATACCTGCATTTTAGGTTTTGCATCGAATGTCTACGAATTTATTGCGGAGAAAATCCATTCAATTTAAAAATGCTTTTGAGGTATGTGAGCTCTTCTTGCAAATTATCTTTATCAGAAATACAGTGCGCCCGATGCACTAACGTCTTAAGGACACCTATGGTCTGTGAAGGGTGATGGCAGCTACAGGCATGAAGATATAGATTTGTGTGTGTTGGTTTCCGATATACGGAATGTCCTAATGTGCCGTCACCTTTACGGCGAAGGACAACATCCAAAAAGGGGAGGCAGCCGTCTTTTTCTATTTCCATTGTAAATTTAATGCTAGCATAGATGGAATTCAAATGCTCAAGAAATCGATGTAATTCATCCATCCCATGGGGCCATACCACGAATGTGTTGTCCACGTACCTCCAGAAGACTGTTGGTTTAAAACTTGCTTAGTCCAGTGCCTTGTCCTCGAAGTCTTCCATGAATAAATTAGCTACCAGAGGGTAGAGGGGGCTTCCCGTGGCAACACCATCAATTTGCTCATAAAATTCACTATTAAACTGAAAATAAGATGATAAAACCACATCTTCAAATAAGGCCGTAATGTTCTTATCAAAATGTTGGCCGATAAGAAATAAAGAGTCCTTTAAAGGTACCTTGGTGTATAACGATACCGGTGTGCGGACATTTGCCACGCTGGACATTTGCCACGCCGGACATTTGCCAGGGTTTTACCTGTTCCGAAGTGTTGGGTCCCTTGTCTCCCCACCCTCCTCCTCATCGCTGTCGCGCAGTAAAGGTACTTACTGAGCCTCTCCGCTGGTTTACTTAAAATAGGATCAGAATCTCTTTGGATATTCCGCCACATTTCTGGAGAGACTTTCGTTGTGGAAACTATTAAATGCATCTCGCATTGAAATCCGCACCAAATTTCGAGCCTCAGTAAAACATTGCCGATCTTGGAGATTTTGCATTCGTCTAAATTATACGTGGCGTTTCCGCTGCTCCTGCAGCAGCTTTCTGTCCTGTTTTGCGTCCCACGGGGGATCAGTTCCGTCTCTTATTAACTTATTTGGTATGAATCTCTCGAGTGCTGTTGATACTATTTCTTTGAACTGAAGCCACATATGGTCTTCGCCTGCATAGTTTGGAAGTGTTGGAGACTGTCTCTTAGAAAGACGTCAAGCGAATTTTTAGCTGCTTTTATAAATAGATATGTTCCGCGTATAGTTTTGGTGAAATTCTTTGTTACGGAATTGAGCCTCGCTCGACTGTGTGTTCAGTAATCCCTGTATCCGTCGTGATGCTCAGGATTATTTGTGGCTAAGAGGTCAAGTGTGTTTTGGTAACCATTTACAATTTGAATGGCCTCGTGAACTAATTGTTCAAAATAATTTTTAAAAAAGCATTTAGAACAAATACGGAAGTTATTTTCTATGTACGATAGGGCATGAAAATGTACTTTTGTCAACATACGGAAGGTAAGTTGAAGTCACGGCCAGCTATAATTGTATGAGTAGCGTACCTATTTGTGATGAGACTCAAGTTCTCTTTGAATTGTTCAGCAGCTGTTTCATCTGAGACCAGGGGTCGGTAAGAGGAGCGAATTATTAATTTATTCCGCTTGTCGAATATAACCTCTGCCCATACTAAGTCACAGGAACAATCTGCTTCAATGTCGCTGGAACACACATTATATTATTTTTCCTTAAATTGTGCTTCTTGTTTCTGTTGTAGGGCAGGTCATTACAATTACGGCTTTTCCCTCCAAAACCTAGGATGCTTTCTCTGTGACCCTGTAAATACCAGAGCTAAACAATGGACAATAACAATGTACGTTACAAGCATAGCATTCTGTTTTACTTCATTTCCTTATTTCTAACATTTTAAAATTGTACGTCGACTTTAGGTGACATGTCAATCATAGATGTTCTTATCTGTATTTAGTGAACGTATTTTCAGTCATTTTTTGAACATTGTCCCGCTACACTTTATTAACTAATGTTTCGCCGCAAGGTATATCCGATTTTAGAGAGTAAAATAATACGGAGTATGTCGTTCTTCTTTTCAAACATTCACATTCCCACTTCTTCTTCCCGTATTGTCTTTTAGGCATGCACTTGTAGTAATTAAAGTAGGCACAAATGCAGTGATCAAAAAGAAACGATTAGCGTACATTCGCATTCTCTTTACAACGTTCCTTTCTTGTTGCCCCCCTGCCGATGGACTGTTTCTATCGTGATCAGTAAGCGTGAAAGGAAGCTACCGTACAGACAGAGGGATCTATATTTATACTTGGCAGAACTAATACATACTGACATAATCGTCGTTATTGCTTTCGTTTCCCAAAAGTTATAAATATTTCGATTTCGGAAAAGAAGCTCTATATTTCGCCAAGATGTCAAAGAAGACGGTATCGAGTAAGCTGTGGAGACGGCGGTTTGAAAGCGGACAGAAGTAGTACGAGGAAGGGCGTCCCTTACCTGAGGGATCGCCACTCAAGCTACCTGGTGAAGGAGCGAGTGTGGCAAATGTTTGGCGTGGCAAACGTCCGGCATTCAATGATACCACGTCAAAACTAACAAGCACATCCGTACTATTTACCCTGACATTGCTAAGTCTCCGAATAAAATCCATAGAATTACGAAATTGGTGACTACATTTTCCTACCAATAGATTTAATAGGGAAGCTAAATATTTTCCAGAAAAATACGTTGGTGAACCAATAGTGTTCGTTATAGGTTGAAAGGGTACAGTACCGCCCGACATTGAAAATAGGTACAACTTACTTCATTATTCTTGTCAGAACAACACATTTTTTGTGCAAAAATAACTCAATTTAAATTAATACAGCGAAGCCAGATACCAGTGTGGGAAAGAATGACAATTTATTTATTTAACTGATCACATGTGCACTCCCACAAAGTAAATCCCTACATCCAGTTTGGTGAGATCTGTGAAATGAATGAATGTATGGTCGTCTGCTAACCGCAGATAGTGAATGTGAATATATGATCATCTTTGAGTCGATCCTTTAGCCACCTTTGGTGGGACCAAAGAGATGAAATTTGCCTGAGCTTTGAGCGCCTGAAATGTGGCTGACCAATGCGCTAGAAAGGTGCTCCCCCACTTCGACAGAGGTGGGAGAGAACCTCAAGAACGGCCATGTTTCAGCACTCTGCCGCTGGATCTTGTGCCGTTAAGACCTGTTTTAGTTGTGCTCCGTAATGACGAAAGAGTGGAGACATGGTATGCATGTGGAATATTTAAGAGTAGTTTGAAATAATAATTTCTCTATTTCAGGAACTTTTGTGGGGAGAATTAAATGTCAGGCAGGTAATATTAATGGGATTGTAGTAATCTTCGGAAGTGACCAACGGTCACAATGAAACCACGTGTAGCAATAAGTTGAAATACTTCCGTGTGCTTAAGTTAAGCTGAATTACTAGCGTGTGTACAATAAGTTGAAATATTTAAGAAATGGCGTGTGTACCATAAGTTGAAATATTTAAGATATGGCGTGTGCAGGACTTGAAATTAGAGACGAGTACTTCCACGTGGTGAGTACTGTGTGAGTCTCAATCTGTGTATGAGACAAAAGATAAAGAGAAGTACTCGTCCATGGTATCAGTTGAGGACTCGCGTGTGTGATGAATACGTTCTTAATATTACTTTGCGTGATAAGATTCCGTGTGACGCTAGATTCGAACTCTGAGAGAGAAGCAAGGTGAGTCGGCCGTCTATCCAGCAACGCCACTTGGCTTGCATTGCACAGGAAGACGTGCATATATCTCCAGAGTTCATAGTAGGAAAGTAGAATTACGAAATGGGGCAGTGTCGTGTGAAACTGGGATAAATATTAATTGAAGTGGGAAAGCTGAAAGTGATAGTGTTGTGACTATTTAGTTTTATATATCTTATTGCAGTGTGATGTATGTCATGTAATTTGGGTATGTGTGATTTGCATGGGAGAGTAGCAAGGCAGTTTCAAAAGATTAGTGGGTTATGCTTGTTCCTTCTGTATCGCTCGATCCGGAGGAAAGTTTGGTGATGATGATTGTGAGAGTCGAAGTGTGAGATGTAATAAAAGATCCACCATCCTATCCAGAAAGTGCACTGTAGCGTTAAATAATTACGAGACCATAATATAGAGATTCACCAATGTAAAGCCATGCCCACTGGGCGGAATTTCTCATGTGTTATTGTTGTAGGTTGTAGAATTTGTGTGTTTAGGTTAGAGAATTTATCGGAATAAATAAGATAGTGAAAAGAAAAAGATTGGTGGACTTTTCCTCCGAATTGTATGTTGTCACGATGTCCCGAATTTATAATGTGTGCGCCATTCATATTCAGTGCGGTGGCCACGTGTTGATAAAAGCCGTTAAATAAAGGACAAAAAGGAAAAATGTGGTATTGCCAGTGCGTAGTGAACAGTCAGAGTTCTGTAAATCACTGATAGTCAGATGTGCGTTTCCGTTGCGTATTAATCATATAAGGGGATAACTTGTAACTTAAGTGTGAGTACTAGAGTTCATGTTACTCGATAAATAAGAATGAATCCACTCGCTTGGCGGACCACTCATCTTGCAGGCCTGACTGCTTGATGCCATAGTATGAGCAAGGCATGTGGGTGCCTCTCACGGTCTCATAGACAAGTCCTCTAGATGCTCATCCTTACCCATCTTGTGAACTTTTGGAAGACCATAAAATCTCGATGGTACTGCACCTCGTACTTTTAAACTTCTTATGACTTCCTTCGGTACTGATGAAGCGTTCAGCAAGGCAGCAGTCCTTATTGTCACCTTGTTAGTAGGATCTTTGTTAATCTTCCAGTATACACCAGATCTCTTTTTTTTTTTTTTTTTTGGTCGTCAGTCTACTGACTGGTTTGATGCAGCCCGCCACGAATTCCTTTCCTGTGCTAACCTCTTCATCTCAGAGTAGCACTTGCAACCTACGTCCTCAATTATTGGCTTGACGTATTGTTATCTCTGTCTTCCTCTACAGTTTTTGCCCTCTACAGCTCCCTCTAGTACCATGGAAGTCATTCCCTCATGTCTTAGCAGATGTCCTATGATCCTGTCCCTTCTCCTTATCAGTGTTTTCCACATATTCCTTTCCTCTCCGATTCTGCGTAGAACCTCCTCATTCCTCACCTTATCAGTTCACCTAATTTTCAACATTCGTCTATAGCACCACATCTCAAATGCTTCGATTCTCTTCTGTTCCGGTTTTCCCACAGTCCATGTTTCACTACCATACAATGCTGTACTCCAGACGTACATCCTTAGAAATTTCTTCCTCAAATTAAGGCCGGTATTTGATATTAGTAGACTTCTCCTGGCCAGAAATGCCTTTTTTGCCATAGCGAGTCTGCTTTTGATGTCCTCTTTGCTCCGTCCGTCATTGGTTATTTTACTGCCTAGGTAGCAGAATTCCTTAACTTCATTGACTTCGTGGCCATCAATCCTGATGTTAAGTTTCTCGCTGTTCTCATTTCTACTACTTGTCATTACCTTTGTCTTTCTCCGATTTACTCTCAACCCATACTGTGTACTCATTAGACTGTCCATTCCGTTCAGCAGATCATTTAATTCTTCTTCACTCTCACTCAGGATAGCAATGTCATTAGCGAATCGTATCATTGATATCCTTTCACCTTGTATTTTAATTCCACTCCTGAACCTTTCTTTTATTTCCATCATTGCTTCCTCGATGTACAGACTGAAGAGTAGGGGCGAAAGGCTACAGCCTTGTCTTACACCCTTCTTAATACGAGCACTTCGTTCTTCATCGTCCACTCTTATTATTCCCTCTTGGTTGTTGTACATATTGTATATGACCCGTCTCTCCCTATAGCTTACCCCTACTTTTTTCAGAATCTCGAACAGCTTGCACCATTTTATATTGTCGAACGCTTTATCCAGGTCAACAAATCCTATGAAAGTGTCTTGATTTTTCTTTAGCCTTGCTTCCATTATTAGCCGTAACGTCAGAATTGCCTCTCTCGTCCCTTTACTTTTCCTAAAGCCAAACTGATCATCACCTAGCGCATTCTCAATTTTCTTTTCCATTCTTCTGTATATTATTCTTGTAAGCAGCTTCGATGCATGAGCTGTTAAGCTGATTGTGCGATGATTCTCGCACTTGTCAGCTCTTACCGTCTTCGGAATTGTGTGGATGATGCTTTTCGGAAAGTCAGATGGTATGTCGCCAGACTCATATATTCCACACACCACTTCCCCCAATGATTTTAGAAATTCTGATGGAATGTTATCTATCCCATCTGCCTTATTTGACCGTATGTCCACCAAAGCTCTTTTAAATTCTGATTCTAGTACTGGATCCCCTATCTCTTCTAAATCGACTCCTGTTTCTTCTTCTATCACCTCAGACAAATCTTCACCCTCATAGAGGCTTTCAGTGTATTCTTTCCACCTATCTGCTCACTCCTCTGCATTTATCAGTGGAATTCCCGTAGCACTCTTAATGTTACTACCGTTGCTTTTAATGTCACCAAAGGTTGTTTTGACTTTCATGTATGCTGAATCTGTCCTTCCGACAATCATATCTTTTTCGATGTCTTCACATTTTTCCCGCAGCCATTTCGTCTTAGCTTCCCTGCACTTCCTAGTTATTTCGTTCCTCAGCGACTTGTGTTTCTGTATTCCTGATTTTCCCGGAACATGTTTGTACTTCCTCCTTTCATCAATCAACTGAAGTAGTTCTTCTGTTACCCATGGTTTCTTCGCAGCTACCTTCTTTGTACCTATGTTTTCCTTCCCAATTTCTGTGATGGCCCTTGATAGAGATGTCCATTCCTCTTCAACTGTACTGCCTACTGCGCTATTCCTTATTGCTGTATCTATAGCTTTAGAGAACTTCAAACGTATCTCGTCATTCCTTAGTACTTCCGTATCCCACTTCTTTGCGTATTGATTCTTCCTGACTAATGTCTTGAACTTCAGCCTACTCTTCATCACTACCATATTGTGATCTGAGTCTATATTTGCTCCTGGGTACGCCTTACAATCCAGTATCTGATTTCGGAATCTCTGTCTGACCATGATGTAATCTAATTGAAATCTTCCCGTATCTCCCGGCCTTTTCCAAGTATACCTCCTCCTCTTGTGATTCTTGAACAGGGTATTCGCTATTACTAGCTGAAACTTGTTACAGAACTCAATTAGTCTTTCTCCTCTTTCATTCCTCGTCCCAAGCGCATATTCTCCTGTAACATTTTCTTCTACTCCTTCCCCTACAACTGCATTCCAGTCGCCCATGACTATTAGATTTTCGTCCCCCTTTACATACTGCATTACCCTTTCAATATCTTCATACACTTTATCTGTTCATCTTCAGCTTGCGACGTCGGCATGTATACCTGAACTATCGTTGTCGGTGTTGGTCTGCTGTCGATTCTGATTACAACAACCCGGTCACTGAACTGCTGTTATACCATTTTCTGCTGCTGTTGATATTACCCGATACTCATCTGACCAGAAATCCTTGTCTTCCTTCCACTTCACTTCACTGACCCACTGACCCCTACTTTATCTAGATTGAGCATTTGCATTTCCCTTTTCAGATTTTCTAGTTTCCCTACCACGTTTAAGCTTCTGACATTCCACGCCCCGACTCGTAGAACGTTATCCTTTCGTTGATAATTCAATCTTTTTCTCATGGTAACCTCCCCCTTGGCAGCCCCCTCCCAGAGATCCGAATGGGGGACTATTTCGGAATCTTTTGCCAATGGAGAGATCATCATGACACTTCTTCAATTACAGGCCACATATCCTGTGGATACACGTTACGTGTCTTTAATGCAGTGGTTTCCATTGCCTTCTGCATCCTCATGTCGTTGATCATTGCTGATTCTTCCGCCCTTAGGGGAAGCGGTTCTAGGCATTTCAGTCCGGAACCGCGCGACTGCTACGGTCGCAGGTTCGAATGCTGCCTCGGGCATGGATGTGAGTGATGTCCTTAGGTTAGTTAGGTTTAAGTAATTCTAAGTTCTAGGGGACTGATGACCTCAGATGTTAAGTCCCATAGCGCTCAGAGCCACTTAAACCACTTGAACCACATATCTTTCATATCTTTTCCTTGTAGACTTCCTGAGGCCAAAGGACTGTAGCATTACCTTTATCAGCACGCAGGACGACTGTATCAATATCCTCACACAGCTGTCGTATCGCACATCTTTCTTCTTTGGAAACATTGCTTCTTTGTGGACGATGCTTCTTCATTGCTTGACAGGTTTCTCGTCTGATTTCTTGAGCAGAATCCTCTAACAGTGGTCGGACAGCTTCTTCAATGGCCCTTTTAGTTAAGACAGACAACGTAGCTCCATCCAGATTCTTACCCGTAAAATGCACATAAAAAGTAAGGGTTTTACATGTTAATAACCTTTGTTTAATTTAAATAACGTTAAGAGTTTTCACATAACAAATTCAGAGGTATTAATTTTCAGCTCGCCCTCGGTGAATCGATTATATTGTATTGCATTTGTGATGGTGCCTTTCAGGAATCCCTAGGGTAGGCGGAAAAAAAAGAGAAAAAGAGTAATCTGGATGCAGCTGTGGTAACCAGTGGCTGTTCACTGACCGCTGTGTACTGTGTACACGACTCGCTTACTCACGGGCGTAGGCGTGTGTTTGTGTAGGCGCGTATGTGCGTGTTAAGTGCGGCAGTCCGTGTCGGTATTTGCTCGGCGAGATTGATCCACGCACGCAGGCCTACTGGGTGCCACGAGCAGCGAATGGCCGCCGGGCGCGTCAGGGCGAGTGCGCCGCGGTGGGGACGGCGCGGCCTTTTATGAGGGCGCCGCTGCGTGCCGTCCTTGTGCACCCGCTGTGCCCGGGGACACCGGCGCGCTATGAGCCGGGCCGCTCTTCAAACGCTATTCCGGGGAAAACAGTGGCGCTTCGCGTCGCGTCGCGTTGCGTTGGTTCAGAGCAGCGAAAGCCCCGCTACGAAAAGGCCGGGCACCGCTGGAGGAGAGGCTCAAAAAAGTAAAAAAAAAAAAAAAAAAGGAGGGACTGACGCGCTGTGCCAACGTCAGCGTATTGGTGATCGGACAAACAGCGGACGAAGAAAATAGCAGCATGCAGAGAATGGGTGGAGCGACAGGGGGGAATGGCGCGGCGGAGTGATTACTTGAAACACCGCGCCGGGCCGGGTTTCGCTTACCCCGCTCGCCAGCAGTGTTCATGCTGCTCTGTGCCTGCAATAAGATGTATGGACGATCTGGACTACTGCTGTTTGCGCCGGCGTGCCGAAGATTACTTTCGGAATTTAACTTTGTGAGGATATTGTCGAGTTCCCGCAAGTTTCTCTATCGAAATAAAGGCTAGCATTTCTACACTGACGAAAAACCAACAGATAATGGACGAATCCTAAAATTATGCCCATATTTTCACACAAACTAATTTATACGGATATATTGCTACTTTTCTTTAGCTTGCAAGCAATAAGTCACAAGAACAGAAGACTAATTCATTTCAAAATGTTCCCGTTACCTATATCTACATCTACATCTACATATACATCTACATGGACACTCTGCAAATCACATTTAAGTGCCTGGCAGAGGATTCATCGAACCACCTTCACAATTCTCTATTATTCCAATCTCGTATAGCGCGCGAAAGGAATGAACATCTATATCTTTCCATTAGAGCTCTGATTTCCCTTATTTTATAGTGGTGATCGTTCCGCCCTATGTAGGTTGGTGTCAACAATATATTTTCGCATTCGGAGGACAAAGTTGGTGATTCGAATTTCGTGAGAGGATTCCGTCGCAACGAAAAACGCCTTTCCTTTAATGATTTCCAGCCCAAATCCTGTATCATTTCTGTGACACTCTCTCCCATATTTCGCGATAATACAAAACGTGCTGCCTTTCTTTGAACTTTTTCGATATACTCCGTCAGTCCTGTATGGTAAGGATCGCACATCGCGCAGCAGTATTCTAAAAGAGGACGGACAAGCGTAGTGTAGGCAGTCTCCTTAGTAGGTCTGTAACATTTTCTAAGTGCCCTGCCAATAAAACGCAGCCTTTGGTTAGCCTTCCCCACAACATTTTCTATGTGTTAGTTCCAATTCAACTTGTCCGTAATTGTAATACCTAGGTATTTAGTTGAATTTACGGCTTTTAGATTAGGCTGATTTATCGTGTAATCGAAGTTTAACCAGTTCCTTTTAGCACTCATGTGGATGACCTCACACTTTTCGTTATTTAATGTCAACTGCCACTTTTCGCACTATTCAGATACTTTTGCTAAATCTTTTTCCAGTTTGTTTTGATCTTCTGATGACTTTATTAGTCGATAAACGACAGCATCATCTCCAAACAACCGAAGACGGCTGCTCAGATTGTCTCCAAAATCGTTTATATAGATATTGTAAGGGGTCCGTAGGCCCTTACTATAAGTTTGCACTCGGCACAGGTCGAGGGGGCAAACAATCGATAGTGTGTCGTGTTGCGAGAGCGAGTGTAGAGTTGAGTCAGTTCCCAGGTTGCGGGCCGAGCCGTGTGGAGGCCTGTTGATGTAATGCAAGGCTTACCGACAAAGGGAGTTGCCATCGCCGCGGTTTAACCCCTTTGTGTTAGAATAATACGGGAAAGTGAAGAAGTACAATTACGAGAGTGATCAGTGATATTTCTGTGCCGATATTTTTGGTTTCGCGTCTACCGCGCCGGCATCATTTGGATTGCAGTGTTGGATTGCACTGTTGGATTACAGTGATTGAATTTGCGTGTGACGATAATGAATAGCGAGGAGGCCTGTGCTGAGATTAGCCGTTATTAAATATGTATGACGAAGGCAGTGGCTGTCTCCTTTTTCTTGTGTTTTTGAGACGAATATAGGTCTTGATTAGTGAAGCTGTGTTGGCGTTCTTCTTGTCACCAGACATTTCACAACTCTGTAGCAGTCAAAGCCGATTGCCAGCCCCATTAGGTACACGGTCACATTAATTAATTATTATTTGGGCTGCTATCAGATCCCGATCGAGCAGGATACATAAATCGGACTTGTTACACCCTTGGCTTACCGTGAAAGGACAAGTGCAATTTTCGGACAAATCGTAAAGAACAATAGGTAATTTTACCTTGCTTAACGCAAGAAAATATTTTTCAATGTTGGATCGAGACAGAGCATAAACTTTAAAATCGCGATAAGAATCAGTGCATTTTTGAACAATATGAAGTAATATCATCTTATGATTGTGACTAAACTGTTTCTTCTCGCCATATTTGATAAGAATAATAGTGTCGATAAACTGTGTTATAATGTGCAAATGCGTAAATCCGCACGAAAAACTGTGAAAAGTGTACACCAAAGAAAGACACGTGTGAACATTAAAATAGCAAAACGAGCCAAGAATTCGTCACTAAAGCTTTTACAGAAGTGTTTAATAGTAATATTGTGACTGGAATTGCTTTTTGAATAGTGAAAATCGGACAGCTTCATGTGAACCCATAAACTGTTATGCAGACGGCAATTTATTGTGGCGACGCAATTGTTGAGTGACCTCACGCAGACCCCTGTAGCAGTTGCGCCAAAGAGCTTCGATCCGCGGGGTGATTTCACACGTCATCCCGACTACCTGTGCAAGGAGTAGTTCAAGCACAGACGTACTACACCGACGGTCTTCAGCGCGACTTCGAGACACCGAGCGCCGACCCGGCATCTAGCGGCCGAACTACAAACTACGCCCGCCTGCAGCGCCACGGAGCGGCCGACGAACTACGACGACTCGCCGCAGATCTTCAGCGCGACTTCACGCGGCTTTCGGCGGCAGTACAGCGCCACGCCCACTTCAAACGTCAAAACATCGCGACTCGTGGTAACGTCAGTTGGTGAGTGAAGACGACTGGTTGACATAACATTAAATTGTAGTGTGCAGTCTTCGCGGAAAATAAATATTTGTAAACGGAATTTCACATTAGGAAAAGTGCCCAATTACAGTAATTTCCGAAAAGTTTGCGAAACATACTCTGAAATATACCATACTTATTTATGCATACTGCGCAGTCTAAATGGTAATTATACAGATATGCTCATTGTTTCTGGGGATTTTACATTTATAGATTGTATGAGTGGTGTGATTTATCTTACTTAAAACGTTTTACATAAACTGTGTATGTGAGAATTGATATTTGAAGTTATTAGGTTTTGAGAGTTGTTATGTTCAGTACTCATGCATATTGTATCAATTTTGGGATTAACTGAAGATACTGCAGTTACTGTTTGATTAGTTTCATGGTAATTAGGAGTGTTTTGGGTTACTAGAGGTTATTTTATATTACTTGCCTGTGTATTAAAAATAAACCAAACATGTCTACTGAAGATTAGCAGGTTTGTGAGGCAGTAGTTGAGAGGAAAGGGTTAGGACAGGAAGTCAGAGATGATTCGAGAATTAGTGATTATGGAGTGTCATTAGATAGCCCATCAGCACATTCAACTAGTTACCCCGAGACACCGGGACAAACGACGAGAGATAAGCCAGTTTCAGAGGATGCAGATAAGTGGTCGATGTTGGTAGACTTGATAAAGGAGACCAAGGGATCATTAGAGAAAGATTTACAAGAATTTAGAGAATCACTAAAGGAAAATTTACGAAAATCATTAGAGAAGGGTTTACAAGAAACAAGAGAAAGGAGAGAAATATTCCAGAAATCACTAAAGGAATATTTACAAAAAACTATAGTACAAGAGATCAAAACATCGTACATGAAGATGGAATGTAATCAGAAGAAGGAGATGCAGGAGTTACCAGAACGACTGAAGATGAACATCGACAAGAGAGAGAGGAAGCTACAGAAGAATATAGACCAAGTCCAGGGAGACGTGGAGAAGATGGAAGGAAAGTTAACAAAAAAGATAGAAGACGATGTTGAAGAAACTAAAGCCGAATTGGGAGAAAGGATCACCGAGGTGACGCAGATGCAGAAACAATGCAATGATGCAGTTAAGGGATTAGGAGATAGGCAAAACCAATTGGCTGTCAATCTGAGAAATGCTATAGCCATGCAACGAGAAGAGGATAACCAGAGGGTTGCAATGGAAGGTGAGGCCTTCACTTGGGGAGTCAAGAAGAAGGAAGGGACTACTAGTTATGATCAGTTTGAAGGAGAATTCTTGAAGAAATACTGGTCCAAAGGTCATCAGTGTGCAGCACTTGAGGACCTACTACACCGCGAGTCACTTACTACATGGAGAAGAACGTTGAAAGAGTTTGCCGACCAGTTGTGGGAATTGAACGAGACCTTGGAACAACCCCTGAGTGATGACGTAATGATATCAGCGATAAAAAGAAGAATGAGCTGGAGAATGCAAGAAACTGTATCCGGGAGCCTAATTAAAGATAGGGAGGCCTTGATGGAAATACTGGAACAGTTAGAATCTGTTCGATCACAGGAACACAATCAAGCTAATGATTAAAACCGAGAGGGAAGTAATGACCCAAGGAATCATTTTAATCATTCGTCTGATTATAGAGGAAGAGGTGGAAGGACCGGAAAACTGAATGACACTCCAGGTGAGGTCCGGTCAAGAGTGAGAGCTACAAGGACCCGAACAAACCTAGTAAGATATATTTAGGACATTTAGTTGTTAAACGGACATTTGAAAAAGGGAAATGTTTATTTACAGTGTGTTTTCTGATGTATTATAACTAGAACTTCATATTTCATATAGATGATTACTTGAGAATGGGGGTAAAACCTGTAATAACTAATTTGTAATATAATAATTCGTATGTCATGTGTTCACGTAATAATTTCTGGTTGTATGTTGTGTGTTACATTCAATATTGGACTACAGAGGACTATTGCTGTTTGATATAAAAAATTGTAATTTGGACAATGCCATGTTTATGAGGTGTAATAACCTTTTGTAGAATATTATTGTGGAGGCAGCCCACTACCGGAGTCGAGGGATTATTTGGTGAATTTTAATTTCATTAATTATTTACACTATGTGCTTTGTTCAGATGTAGCAATGTCTATTTCCCTTGCCGATTCTTTTGCGCCAGAGGCTCCAAAGAAGTTTTCGAGGGTGGGGATGTAAGGGGTCCGTAGGCCCTTACTATAAGTTTGCATTCGGCACAGGTCGAGGGGGCAAACAATCGATAGTGTGTCGTGTTGCGAGAGCGAGTGTAGATTCAGTTCCCAGGTTGCGGGCCAAGCCGTGTGGAGGCCTGTTGATGTAATGCAAGGCTTACACACAAAGGGAGTGGCCTTCGCCGCGGTTGAACTCCTTTGTGTTAGAATAATACGGGAAAGTGAAGAAGTACAATTACGAGAGTGATCAGTGATATTTCTGTACCGATATTTTTGGTTTCGCGTCTACCACGCCGGCATCATTTGGATTGCAGTGTTGGATTGCAGTGTTGGATTACAGTGATTGAATTTGTGTGTGACGATAATGAATAGCGAGGAGGCCTGTGCTGAGATTAGCCGTTATTAAATATGTATGACGAAGGCAGTGGCTGTCTCCTTTTTCTTGTGTTTTTGAGACGAATATAGGTCTTGATTAGTGAAGCTGTGTTGGCGTTCTTCTTGTCACCAGACATTTCACTATTACAGCATTGGAGAAGGACAAAATGGAATGTAACAACTCTGTAGCAGTCAAATCCGATTGCCAGCCCCATTAGGTACACGGTCACATTAATTAATTATTATTTGGGCTGCTATCAGATCCCGATCGAGCGGGATACATAAATCGGACTTGTTACAATATGGAACAGTAAAGTGTCTATAACACTACCTTGGGGAACGCCAGAAATCACTTCTGTTGTACTTGATCACTTTCCGTCAATTACTACTGTAGGCCGTCCTACTTGACTTCTGGTATCTGCCTTTCCCCCCTTCTGTTCCATAAGGAAGTGCAGTGTGACAAGAACAAATGTTGATAAACTTCCATACGATCTTTAGTTGCCCTGGATTTTACGTCGTGGTCTTTTTGCAAGACACACATGGTAGGAAGTAATACGTTGCCCAAAACTTCCCCAAAAGTATTCTTTCACAACTTCAATTTTAACAGTGCCTGTGAAACACAATGTCTCTCTTTTGTCGACTGCCATAGGAATTCGCTGAGCATATCCGTAACGTCAATGCTTACTAACCGATGCCATGGCGAAGCGTGCCTCTCTTCTTTGGATCTTCCCTAATGCTTCTTTTCAATCCTACTCGTTTATGGTCCGTGACGGATGAAAAATACTCAAGAATCGAACAACCAGTTGCTTT
Organism: Schistocerca piceifrons; assembly: GCF_021461385.2. Classification (NCBI taxonomy): domain Eukaryota; kingdom Metazoa; phylum Arthropoda; class Insecta; order Orthoptera; family Acrididae; genus Schistocerca; species Schistocerca piceifrons. The sequence goes on from NC_060143.1 coordinate 239,388,169, forward strand.
GTAAGCCACATCGTTCGTGGAAAAATTACATTTTCCAGTATATATGGACATGAGCGTTTGGCGTCATTGGCCGGGAGACAACTTACAGGGCAGGTCCGGCCACTTGGTGCAGGTCTGGAGAAAATCTCCAACCCAGCCGGAAATCGAACCCGGGCCTGTAGGACGGCTACCCGTCACGCTGACCAATCAGCTATCGGGGCGGACACATTTTCCAATGAACCTCAGTCTGAGAACGGCATAAACTACAATCTTTATGTTGTCATTTCACTTTATGTCGGTACATTTTATGATTGTTAATGTTCCCAATAATTTTTCACAAGTAGTGAAATCAAACAGTGTTGGATCTCGCCACCTACTTGCACACCGTATGTTAAGTTTATTTACCTACAATGTCAAAATGCCAGTCCCCGAATCAGTCATCTATCTTCTGCAGGTGTTTCCTTATTTCGGTACAGCCTTCTAGGATTAGAATCTTCCTACAGACAACAGTATCGTTCTCAAAATGCCTCATAGGGCTTCCGAAGTTATCTGCTGGATTATTTATACGTATTGTGTATAGCAATGGCACTATAACAAGTTAATATAATATGGAGCCGCGTAGTCGAAACGAAACATGTTGGTCGTTACCTGTACAAAACCCTTCAGTAGTCAACAAAGAAAATAAGATCTTAGCCTTGGGAACATTGTCCATCGTAAGGCTTAACCGACAGAGCTTCATGGAGAATGACTTTTCCTTCGTGGGAGACCACAGTCAAGTGGAAATTTTTGGAAGAAATTTGGGCCATTTTACTGTAAATTGCTATTCCATTATTTGACACATCATTTTATGGGCTGTTTATCCATTTCCAAATGAATATTGAAATGCTACATGCTCATGTTCCGACCATTGTCACACAGGACAAATATACACGTTACAGTCACATTAATGTGACCACAGGCTGTGTCAACATGCAGTGACCACTGACAGACAGCAGATAGTAGCACTAGCAGTGGAGGGTATATAACGCGTATGGGGGTGGGGGACGCGGAAAACAATGAAGTCGTTGGAAACCGAGCGGTTTATCTGACGTCCAAAGGGGCATAACCATTGGCTTCGGGCCAAGGATGGAAGCATTTCCGAAACAGCTAAGTTTGTAAACGGTTCGCATGCCGTTGTGGTTACAGCACACCGTGCATAGCAGAATGACGCTATCCAAAACTCGCGCCTTGCCAACTACGGTGCTCCAAGGCTGTGGATTACTGGGATGAACGACGGCTGCGGAGATGTGTACAGACGAAAAGACGTGCAACTGCCGAGCAACTGGCCACCCACATGAACCATGGGGCCACCAACACTTTCTCCTCCACGACCGATCAGAATACGTTGCTGCGTACGGGCCCCGTGGCCGGTGCGTGGTTCACACACCCACGCTGACTGCTGTTAATCGGCATGCAATATTTCTGGCTTAGTCAGCCATCATATTAGGCTCCAAGAAGCTGTTCCCGGAGCAGTGGAGATGCAAGAAGTGTATAGATGACGAAATATAGTGTGAGGTACCTGTGACAGATGTTAGATTCGGTACCAATCCCATGAAGAAGACCGCCTGCATAATGCTACTGCTCTGTGATTGGCGGCTGTGTTCGGAACAAGGGCGACAAAACGTTAAACTTTAGTTATTTTTATTGGTTAAACTGCTCATTGGAATGACTTCACCTTTTAATATAAATATCTCTCAACAGCTGACTATCAATCAGTCATTTTAGAATTATTAAAAACAATTTAAATAAAAAACAAAAGACTGACGAAATTGCAGACGAAGCACTTCGGAAGCGTTCGGGTCACGCCCTTTCTGGTATGGCGTGGGAAGTGTTTCGGGCTGTTCGTCACTCTGGATTAGGCAGTCGAGGAGAACAGACATGCTGTCTGTCGCAGGATGTGTTTCCCAGTGTTCAGTATTAAAAGATTCACTCCTGTAGTCATGAGGCACAGACACGTGCCACGAATAGTGTAAAGATAAATTTTCGTAAACATTGTGTTTGATCACGCACTTTGCTGTATCAGAAGGTGTTGTATTAACATCATGTAGTCTTCTCGTGTTGCTATATTAAAATACGTGAGTGGCACCCCCAAAGAAGTGATACAGTATTTCAGAACAGAACCTCGCTAAGAGTCAGTTTTAGCCTCAAGATACAGAACCTACGACCTGCGTGCGGTTTCCTGCGCTGGGGCATCAACTTGAAGACAGCAGGTTAGTGAACTATAACAGAACCTTCGTACTCCACACAGTGCAGTGGAAACAACTAGGCGCCTCACGTGTACTGCATGCACAGAACAAATGTCCTCAGTGACACGTCATGTGCAGTAATGCAGAGGAGGTAAAGGAGGATGATCGTTATTAACACCAACAATCAATTCATTCTTCCTGTCTTGCATTGGCACCGAAGTCTGGAATTTGCACCTCAGTACAGCAACTAGATATCCACTGAGAGACGACAGCTGACCTTTCCAGATGAACCATGATTTATGCTCCATAGGACAGTTGGCTGTTGGCGTGTACTGCCCTCCTACAAGTGTTGGGACCGAGCGAGGTGGCGCAGTGGCTAGCACACTGGACTCGCATTCGGGAGGACGACGGTTCAATCCCGCGTCCGGCCATCCTGATTTAGGTTTTCCGTGATTTCCCTAAATCACTCCAGGCAAATGCCGGGATGGTTCCTTTGAAAGGGCACGGCCGACTTCCTTCTCCGTCCTTCCCTAATCCGATGAGACCGATGAGCTCGCTGTTTGGTCTCTTCCCCCAAACCAACCAACCAACCGTTGGAAGGGTTGAGGCTGGTGGAAGGATCACTATGGACTCGCGAATGTTTTCTGGGTATTCCCTGGGTGATGTCTTCATTCTGGAAGGCGCAACGGATCAACGTAAGTATGCATTTATCCTTGGTGATCATATCCACCGCTACATGCTGTCTGTTTTTCGTGGGCAAGATGGCATCTACGAACCAAGACAATGCAACATGTCACAAGGCTCGCAATGTACGTGCGTCGTTTGAAGAGAACCAGGGTGGGTCTACCGTACTCCCTTGGCCATTAAACTCCCCCCCCCCCCCCCCAGGTTTAACCTCAATCAAGAGTCTGGGGGACCACCTCTATAGGGCTGTTCAGCTGACCACTGCCCTGGAGTCGGCATAGCTCCACATTCCTCTCGGTACCTTCCGGAACCTCACTGACTCCCTTGCTGCACATTTGCTGTGCAAAAGGTGATTATTCAGGCTTTTGACAGGTGGTCACATCAGTTTGACAGGACCGTGTATATTGTAACATTTCAACAATTTCATCACGCACTTTAGAGTAGTTATCAATCCGAAAACGTGATTGTGTGAAATTTACTTTGAAATGGGAAATACCCTAATATGACAATCATCAGCATCATAGCTATAAGGCACAACATTAGCCTTCTTCAGATCAACGGTGCACCTCTTCGTGGGATGTATTACAGCGCATCTTCCTGAGAGAGAAAATACAGAGCTAAATTTGGTACGCGATTTTCATTTTCTCAACACTCTTTTAACCCATTATTTTCAAAATCATTACACTCTTGGTACTTTAACTACAACTCTGTTACCACCTTACGCATATCATCATAGCTTCTGCTGTTGATCTTATATTTAAATCTTATCGTTCACCTAAGATGAATTTAATTTTAGCTAACGTAAGACCGTCGTAGAATTAGTTACTTTACGTTTACCAACTGAAGTAGTTAATCATAATCAGGACAAACGATTTATTGACATAGAGAGACAAACGACGTAAATCGGCCTAACAAACTCGAAATCCTCAGAAAATAGGTATAAGCTATAGGATAATGCGAGAACTGGAGGCATGAACAAGAAACAGGAGGAGACAATAATAATGGAAGGCTAATAGGAAATTGCTAAATTTAAAAACTGTACAAAGCACGGAACAAACTTTCTCATTGCGATACTACAAACTGAAAAGACAGCACAGAATAGAAACAAAATCGTTACGAGTAAGACAGAAATTCAAGGTGCAGGTTGATCAATGATAAGATTCGCTGATGCATATGTCATTTACGAAAGTTAGCAAGACTCTTGACGACTCACCAAATGCAACGAAAAATCAGGTGAGTACAGAACATTCATTGGAAGTAAACCAAAAAAGAAGAAAGTGTTGAGCAGCAGCAGAAATGAGGTAAACTACAAACTGATCATCAATGTTGGGTAACACATATTTGGAGAAATGGAGTACTGTGATACACTAGAAGCAAAAGAACACACGACGGACCAAGCAAGAAGAACATTAGAACCAGACAACTACAGTCAAAGAATTTCCCATACAAAATGAATTCTTCTTGTTCCAATATAGACGTTACAACGAGGAAGGAATTTGTGAGGATTTACCTCCGTAGCGCATCGTTGGACAGATGTGAATCAAGGACTGGGGAGAAAATCAGAAAAGACAAGAATCGAAGCGTCTGAGATGTGGCGTCACAGGAATGCGCTGGTGCTTTTGTGGACTGGTAGGTGAAAGTAATACTCTGCAATGGAGAGACTGACACAGGAGAGGTAATTGTGACACAATGTAAGCAATCACTTTCAAAGGTGTCGGACTGCAGCTAAATATGTTTTCGCAGGCGTTAGCAAGTGTATTGTCGTCTCAAAATCAGTGCTCTGTTGATTTTCTTGAATCCTAGTAGGTACTTATGCTCCTGTAATTTCAAAAATGTAAGTTCAAACGAAGTTTTCAACAATCAAACACTATGATGGAGGTATGAATCTCCTCTTTTGTTCTGTCAAATAGTAGCAACTTGCTGCTATTTGAAGGGATAAAAGAGTAGACTGAAGAGCTACTAGTATTATTCAGTTCTTTCCCCAAAAACAAAATATACACAATGGAACATAAGGACAACAAAAGCATAAATTTCCTGGAGCTTAAAATCACCCGTCATTAATAAAAACATAAGTTCAGCATTCATAGGAAACACGAATATACAGACATCATCTGGAGAACTCATCATGCCATCCCACTACACAGAAAAATGCTGCATTTATGGTCATGCTACACAGACAGCCGAAACAACTGACCATTTAGAGAGACAAATACTCAAAGTTAAGACATCAAATGGCCACATGGTAAAGAACGAAAAATATTTGCCAGTATCCGAGGCCTGGGTCACATATCACAAAAAATCGCTAACCTTACAAAAAATGTAACAAATGCATTCTCAGGTAATAACAAGTTAGGAAACTTACTCATCCATAGCATAAAATGAATACACAAAAATTTGACAGCAGTGGGGTGTACAAAGTATCATGCCCTAGTTGTCCTACCTACTATGTAGGGAAAACAGGTACAAGGTTCAAAACCCGATTTCAAGAGCACATAAATTCTTTCAGACTCAACCACTTCGAAAAATAAGTTATTGTACAGCATATGTTGGGAACGAAACATATACAGTCAACAGTCTAGAAAACAATTTGGTAGAATAGCATAATAAAGCTAATCGTATGAGCCTAAATCTGTAAGAATTACTGGAGATATACCTCCATAAAATCAAAAAGCCAGAATCAATCTTAAATAAACAGACAGATTTCGCAAATCACAGCTATTTTAGTAATTTTAAGCGCCTGTTCTAAATTCATTCCCTGGATATGTCAGTTGCTTAATAATTATATCTCTGGCACTACGAATAAATACACCTTAGATCGCACCATGTACAACATCTGTGAAATGTTTACAAAAATATGTATGTAGATGTGTCTCTTGAGTGTAGTGATATGCATGAACAGGATGGAGAAACCAATGGAAGACGGTGTTAAAAAGTTATAAACGCTTTTATTTGATTATGTGGTAAGTTTACACTGTTAATTTTTTCATTGTTTTGCACATAATTTCCGCATTTGACTTAAGAAATTCGTAACCTAAGACATTTCTATGACAGGAACATGCATTTCACCTCACTGAAGAGCAAAAAAAAAAAAAAAAAAAAATCATGTATTAAGACAACATACAGCTGATCGTGAACCCACAGGGTCCGAAAAGCATCGTGTATTTAATCTAACACGAAAATTTCTGAGTGCAGGAGTTTTATAAAATCATACTTCCAGTATGTTTAATACAGTCTCGTCTGCAGCTGCAAAATATGGATAAAGTTATAAAGACAAATATTATTTTCCACCAAACAGGGAGTTGCAAGCTTGTGGAGTGGGAGAAGTGCTGGGACAAGAAATGTTTAAAAGAACTCATTCATTGCAGTAAAACCGGTAATCTCAAAATTACAACTTGCTCAAATCTCTTTTACTTTAACCAACAATTTACTTTCATTACCAAAACATTACCATTTTGATTTTAATTGCAACGAAACAAATATCCAAAGATCTCAAGTAAATTTTACAACAAGTAAGAAAGCAACATAAATTAAAAAAAAAAATTCTCGACAAATTTAAAACATTTGGAAAACAAGCAACGAAATGAGAAGTAGGAAATTCATTTCGCAGTAATTGGAAATCAGGCGCCTTGGTTCCAAAATGGACCACTTTCAAACGAAGGCATTATGCCTAGAACTCGAGCCTGGCTTGTATCACTTACACATGCCACCTCTGTGGCTTTCAGTTGGGCGTTTCGTCTGTTTTAGTAAAACACCTTCAGCACATAGCTATAGCTCCTGCAACACAACAACTTTTGAGCACTTGTAATAACCAGGGAATGTGCATAATATATTTTTAATCCTGTAACCACCATAAGTTGGTCTTGATTGGTGACTCCATGGAGTGCTGTGTGCACAACGACTATATCTACATCTACATCCATACTCCGCAAGCCACCTGACGGTGTGTGGCGGAGGGTACCTTGAGTACCTCCATGGGTTCTCCCTTCTATTCCAGTCTCGTATTGTTCGTGGAAAGAAGGATTGTCGGTATGCTTCTGTGTGGGCTCTAATCTCTCTGATTTTATCCTCATGGTCTCTTCGCGAGATATACGTAGGAACGAGCAATATACTGCTTGTCTCTTCGGTGAAAGTATGTTCTCGAAACTTCAACAAAAGCTCGTACCGAGCTACCGAGCGTCTCTCCTGCAGAGTCTTCCACTGGAGTTTATCTATTATCTCCCTAACGCTTTCGCGATCACTAAATGATCCTGTAACGAAGCGCGCTGTTCTCCGTTGGATCTTCTCTATCTCTTCTATCAACCCTATCAGGTACGGATCCCACACTGCTGAGCAGTATTCAAGCAGTGGGCGAACAAGCGTACTGTAACCTACTTCCTTTGTTTTCGGATTGCATTTCCTTAGGATTATTCCAATGAATCTCAGTCTAGCATCTGATTTACCGACGATTAACTTCATATGATCATTCCACTATATGTGTTAAATTAAAAGGAATGTCAGCGTTGATCGTAATATTGATGTTTTATTGCTGGCAGAATCGATTTTGGATCACATAGTGATCACCTTCGGTGCTGTACACATTAAACTCAGACATTGGTATCAAGTTATCAATACTATCAAATTGATAACTTGATACCAGTGTCTGAGTTTAATGTGTACAGCACCGAAGATGATCACTATGTGATCAAAAATCGATTCTGCCATCAATGAAACATCAATATTACGACCAACGCTGACCTTCCACTTAATTTAATAATTTGGTCTTCTAGACTTTAAACAAGGGATTTAACTTGCAGAATGTTTATTGCCCAACAAGAGAAGGAGCTAGATTCGGTTAATCAACTAGCTGATTTAAATATCTAAATCACTTGGCGCACCACACTCTTCAAGCAAAGGTCTCTCCGTCGCGTTACTACGTCAACACAAACTAAATCTATGTCTGGCAAACAGGTAGGTGAACATCACACCATTTTATTTTAACACGTATATTTAGAGCAGGGCAGTGCTTACCAATAACTAAACTCACACTGTAGACTTAGTCACTACTGCGATAATTTCAACCCATAAACATTAGCCACACTCCGAGGTAGATCCAAAGTTCACTGCGTTCCACACACTGTCGGCAATGACTTATTCTACAAGCTGTATCTGAAGCGTTGCCTTCAATAGGAAATAAAGAGCAACAGCATTTGCCGAAAGCACGTTCCACACTCGGAACTAATCGAAGCTGGCACGCGCAGAGTGCAGGCACTCAGAGACTGTGCAGTTCGTACAGCCTGGCCGAACCCAACACCGGTACATATGGCCGCCAGTCAACCTAGGAAACGAAACACAGAAAGCGGCGTACGGCTGGCTGTACGGTAGCCCCACCTTTTCTCTGCGTAGGAAGCACTCGCTCTTTGGTCTCACCCTTACCTCAGCGGTACCATGCTCAGTCTTTTAAAACTAGCCACGTCAGAGTTCCTCTCGTAATAGAGCTTCAATTGTGCGCGTGGAATCGATCTGATAACCACTGAAGCAAGATCGACAGCGTTACGGCTCAGTTTCTACTTTCCATGCACCACCCGTATGGATAATGTAATGAGGCGACAGAAAATACTGGTTACAGGTTTCAGTGCACCTCTTCAATACTGTAGAGTATTAAGGAATACTTAATTTGTTGTGATTTGGGTAGTTGACTCAGTGGGTATGTTCCAGATTACAAATCCAGTGGTCTGTAGTTGAATCACTAGGTGATCCTAGGGCCTCTTCCAGTTAACTGTTAATCTGCAAGACACAGAATGAGGAGGTTTTCCGTAGAATCACCAGAGAATGGAACATGGGGAAGATACTGACAAGAAGAAGATATTAGGGAATAAATCCCACGGTACTTGAGGCAGCTGCAGAGAATGAGAACTACAGACGAAGACACGAACTGAAATACAAACAGCACGTAATTGACGACGTATGGTGCAAATACTACTCTGAGATCAAGAGGTTGGCACAAGAGAGGAATTCGTGACGGGCCGCATCAAATGAGTCAAAAGAGTGGATGACACAATTATAAAAAAGAAATCCTACGCCGCACCGGGGTTCGGAATGTTCATTAGACTACAGCCCCAACCCCCAAAAAGGCAAAAGCGTACCACCTCCATTCGGACTGCCACCAGTAATCTACAGTGCTACGGTGGGTTTCGAGCAAACCCCTCAGATTAAGGACAGCTCTACTAGTACATTATACAAGGCATATCCTATGGCTTGTTGTACAAGCCTGTGAAACTTCCTGGCGGATCAAAACTGTGTGCCGGACCGAGATTCGAACTCGGGACCTTTGCCTTTCGCGGGCAAGTGCTATACCAACTGAGCTATCCAAGCATGACTCACGCCCCGTCCTCACAGCTTTACTTCTGCCAGTACCTCGTCTCCTACCTTCCAAACTTTACAGAAGCTCTCCTGTGAACCTTGCATACCTAGCACTCCTGAAAGAAAGGACATTGCGGAGACATGGCTTACCCACAGCCTTGGGGATGTTTCCAGAATGAGATTTTCACTCTGCAGCGGAGTGTGCGCTGATATGAAACTTCCTGGTAGATCAAAAGTGTGTGCCGGACTGAGACTCGAACTCGGGAGCTTTACCTTTCGCGGGAAAGTGCTCTACCAATTGAGCTATCCAAGCACGACTCACGCCCCGTCCTCACAGTTTCACTTCTGCCAGTACCTCGTCTCCTACCTTACGCGAAAGGCAAAGGTCCCGAGTTCGAGTCTCCATCCGGCACACAGTTTTGATCTGCCAGGACGTTTCATATCAGCGCACACTCCACTGCAGAGTGAAAATCACATTCTGGAAACATCCCCCAGGCTGTGGCTAAGCCATGTCTCCGCAAGTCCTTTCTTTCAGGAGTGCTAGTTCTGCAAGGTTCGCAGGAGAGCTTCTGCAAAGTTTGGAAGGTAGGAGACGAGGTACTGGCAGAAGTAAAGCTGTGAGGACGGGGCGTGAGTCGTGCTTGGGTAGCTCAGTTGGTAGAGCACTTGCCCGCGAAAAGCAATGGTCCCTACTTCGAGTCTCGGTCCGGCACACAGTTTTGATCTGCCAGGAAGTTTCATATCAGCGCACACTCCGCTGCAGAGTGAAAATCTCATTCTGTACAAGACTGTGTTTTCAATGTACGGATAGGGGTTGGGTTGGGTTGTTTGGGGAAGGAGACCAGACAGCGAGGTCATCGGTCTCATCGGATTAGGGAAGGATGGGAAGGAAGTCGGCCGTGCCCTTTCAAAGGAACCAACCCGGCATTTGCCTGGAGCGATTTAGGGAAATCACGGAAAACCTAAAGCAGGATGAGCGGACGCGGGATTGATCTGTCGTCCTCCCGAATGCGAGTCCAGTGTCTAACCACTGCGCCACGTCGCTCGGTGTACGGATAGGGATAAAACGTTTTTCGCGAGCCGACTCTAAGTAGCTATCTTTCTGGTGACAGTCTCCGTAACATCAGAGATTAACGTTTCCACCCAGAGGTACGACTTTCCAGAAGGCATAAGAGTAAAATATAAAGCTACCAAATGGATGCCCGCCGACAGTAAAAGGTAATTCCTCCGCCGGGCTGCCGCTTCCTCGGCGACGCATTTGCCCAATTACAGCTAATTACTTTTTATTGGCGCTTTTACGGGAGAGCGATGGGTAAATAATTGGGGCAGCGTGAATAGTAAACGCCTGGGTAGTGCCGGACTGGCATCCCACTCGGCAGGCGGAGGAAGAAAAACCCGTAACGCGATTACTCGTCCATCTGATGACGACAAAGGACGCTTTAAACGTCGCCGTGCCACGGGCCGAGGGCAATCCCGTTAAAGTTTCATTAGGCCCGTCTTCCGGCCGCACGGTGCTCGCTCCGCAAGAAACGAGTTTAGAGATCTGGCTGGTCGCCCTCACCTCTCCCTCCTACTGCCTACCCGCCTGTTCAAGCTCTGCCCCCACTCCCCTACATCACCTCACCCGTTCCCTCTGTTTCATCCTCCACCGCGTCAGTGTCTCTTTCTACCACTCTCTGTTCCTTTCATGCAACTCTTCTCTACCCTTCACTCCGTGTCCTCACCCGACCCCTTCCACTTGCTCCTCCACCTCACCCAACTTTCTTTTACTTTTCCTCATCACATTGTCGCTTTCACGGAACGTGTCTCATTTTTTATGAGCTCTGTGGACTATTCGTCGGCCATTTAAAACACTTTGTACGTCATCCATGGCTTCACCCCTCTCTCTTCGAAGAAATGTAAATTTTAGAGATAGTTAAAATGGAAAAGGAATACGATTACTTGGTTTTATGCGACTCTCTTTTTATGTTTCTTTCTGTCACAGACTGCGGCCGCACTTCCGTATTGCTGGGCACGTTCGCCACACAGAAGGATTTTTTAATTTCTCTTCCTTTAGAGCTTCAACGATTAAATGAAATATAATATAGGCAGAGCTTGAGGCTGCGTTTTGCTACATTACTTCCACCTCCATGGGTCAAAATTACAAATCTTTTTTCGTTACATACTAACAAGTGGCGGTGCTTTGTTTTGAGACCTGGCTCTGAGTTTCACCTCTCTGTTCAGCACCTTAATCGTTCTTCACTTTATTAACGACATAATAATGAGCTGCTGGATTTCCCACGCACACTATGTACAATGGGATCTTTCACGCAGTTTATCTGTCGTTAACAATATTAACGCAGAATTGCACAGACTGCTTTGAAAATTCGGCCTTTCGCAGGACAATGTCGATTTATTTTTCATTGGTGGTACTATTCATCACTAGATGTAGCTGACAACTTACGGGGAAGGAAGTACGATCTTCGGGCACGTCGACAGCGGGTTATCCACGCTGTGTACACCTGCATCACAGCAGCAATCGCTGCATAGTTAACTCCTCATTACACGATCTTCATCCTTCACAATTAAGGATGCTGGCACACACGTTTTTTAAATTTAATTTAATACAGGATATTTTGTAGGGATAAATAGTCTTGGTTACAAAACAGCCGATGACGCATTACGCCTTGTTCATAGCACCTTGAGACTGTCTGACGCAAAAGTGTTAAACACATAGGCTGCCGTCCATGCAAATGATTTAGTAGCCGAAGACAAGAGCATGTTGGTAGCCTAGGTGTTTAACACCTGTTGTGTAAGCAAGTCTGTAGATGCCTTAAGCGAGTTGAAATGCGTTATTGGCAAAATATAAAATAATAAAATCTCTTTTCCTGCCAAGACTGTGTAGCTCATCGAAACATTTATCAGTATTTGTTGTATCATCCCGTAGTGAATTGGAAAAAGTTACTAATAAAGAGCCGACCGGTGTTGCCGAGCCGTTCTAGGTGCTTCAGTCCGGAACCACGCGACCGCTACGGTCGCAGGTTAAAATCCTGCCTCGGGAATGGATGTGTGTGATGTACTTAGGTTAGTTAGGTTTAAATAGTTCTAAGTTCTACGGGACTGAAGACCTCAGCTGTTAAGTCCCATAGTGCTCAGAGCCATACTAATAGAGAATAGCGTAAATTTCGGAAATCCCTAATACGATAAATTTTCCTTCAGTTTTAATATTTATTCGGCGTGTTTGTGGAAGTTTTCATAGCCTCTACAGGGCTTCATTTTCCTTCTCCGTGTCTTATTCATCGAAACGTTCCTGATGCAATTCTTAAATACTTGTATTATCTTCTCAAATATTCTATATTTGTATACTTTTCATTATTTAGCATAAATCTTTGTCGAATTAGACACATTAATCACATTTATAAACAATCCTTTTAAGACATTGTAACATACCACCAAACGATATATCAAGATTTCTTTTGTTGAAACTAACTTCAAATATTTCGCCTTCATCTGAGAGGCTTTCGAGCCTAAAATCTTTTTGTGTCCATTATTGTAAAATGTGTTAAATATTAGAGTTTATCAAAAAGGACTTTACAGCTCTGAAATTCGTGCGGCATACAGACTTAATCTGAAGTCATCTTGAAGGAAAATATACACTTCAAAAAATGTTTTGCATCACTTCGGTTCTGAGAGTTTCGGAACCTGCACAGAAAATTTGAATAGAGATCAACATAAACATCGTTTCCGCCTTTTCTATTGCTAATGAAATCCACACAGCGCATGTTGTACCACCACACAGCGAGACCTTCAGAGGTGGTGGTCCAGATTGCTGTACACAACGGTACCTCTAATACCCAGTAGCACGTCCTCTTGCATTTATGCACCCCTGTATTCGTCGTGGCATACTGTTGGTCCTGATTGTCCCTCTCTGCAACGGACATTCGGCATAGATCCCTCAGAGAGGTTGGTGGGTCAAGTCATCCATAAACACAGCTTTTCGATCCATCCCAGGCATGTTCGATACCGTTCACGTCTGGAGAACATGCTACCCACTCCACTCTAGTCGAGCGATATCGTTATCCTAAAGAAAATCATTCACAAAATGTGCACGATGGGGGCGCAAATTGTCCTCCAAGAAGACGAATGCCTCGCCTATATGCTGCCGATGTGGTTGCACTATCGGTCAAAGGATGACATTCACGTATAGCTCAGCCGTTATGGCGACTTCCAGTACAACCAGCGGAGTATGTCGGTCCCACATAATGCCATGCCAAAACAGAAGAAAGCCTCCTCCACCTTACTGCACTCGCTGCATGGTGTGTCTAAGAAGTTCAGCGTGACCGGGGTGCCTCCAAACACGTCTCCGACGATTTCCTGTTGAAGTCATATGCCACACTCATCAGTGAAGAGAACTTAATGTCAATCCTGACCGGTCCATTCGACATGTTATTGGGCCCATCTGTACTGCGCTGCATGGTGTCGTGGTTGCAAAGATGGACCTCGCCATGGACGTCGAGAGTGAAATTGCGCATCATGCAGCTTATTGCGCACAGTTTGAGTCGTAACACGACATCCTGCGGCTGCACGAAAAGCATTTTTCAACATGGTGGCGTTCGTGTCAGGGTTCCTCCGAGCCATTATCCGTAGGTAGCGGTCATCCACTGCAGTAGTAGCCCTTGGGCGGCCTAAGACAGGCATGTCATCGACAGTTCCTCTCTCTCTCTCTCTCTGTCACCTCCATCTCTGAATTACATTGCTTTGGTTCACTCCTCGACGCCTGGACACTTCTCTTGTTGAGAGCCTTGCCTGGCACAAAGTAGCAAAGCGCACGCGGTAGAACCGCGGTATTGACTGTCTAGGCATGGCTGAACTACAGTCAACACGAGCCATGTACCTCCTTATTGGTGGAATGACTGCAGCTGATCGGCTGTCGGACCCCCCTCCGTCTAACAGGCGCTGCTCATACATGGTTGTTTACATCTTTGGGCGGGTTTAGTGACAACTCTGAACAGTTTAAGGGATTGTGTCTGTGAACGTCTATGTTCAGGTGTTCTGGGAACCGGGGTGATACAAAACTTTTTTGACACGTGTAGATCAAGTTGTGAGTCACGTGGTATGCTAGTAAAGAATCGTGCCATCGCAAGTGCTGGCGGCAACTGGAGCATTGATGGGTGCCTTTATCGATGCTGATCATGCTCGCTGCGTGTTTTGGTTTGAGAGTCGAAGTCTGTGACGATTGTGGGAGATAACTTCCGCGCAGAATATGGAACAGATCGTTCCTGTAGGCCTGCTATTTATGGATGACATAAGTGTTTTATCGAAACTGGGTGCTCGGTGAGACATGAAAAATCCTCAGATCACGCCCGTACATTTGACGACGCTGTAGAGTAAATGAGACGAAATTTCGTGAACAGTCCTACATAAGCGACACTGCGTGCTTCTCGAGAGCTCGGGGTCACACATGTGACTGTTTGGCAACTGTTACGGAAACGGCTGCATCCTAAACCATACAAGTTTATAACGGCACAGGAACTCAAAGACGCTGATAGGATTCCTAGTAGGGACATTTTGTGAAAATGTCACATCGGTTGGCTGAACGATAGATTGGAAAGATTATTTTTATTGATGAGTTGTCTTTTCACGTAAGTGATAAAGTTTTAAAAAGAACTGTAGGAGGGGGTAGTGGGAATCCACGGAAATTACTGTAACGTGAATGTTTCAGTTCAAAGTTGAAAGTGTTTCGTGCATGGAGAAAGAGCAGAATTTACAGACCTTTCCTGTTCAAAGAGAAAGCTATCAACAGAATAGAGTAGTTAGACATGCTGGAAAGCTTTGTAATCCCTCTGTCTGACGCTGATGACGAAGAACGCAGCGTACAGTTCATGCAACTTGGCGCACCGACACAGTACCTGTTCGAAGTCTCGGATTTCCTGAACGTCCGCTCTGCAGGTAAGTGGGTGAGCCAAGGTGTGCCAGTTGCATGGATCCTGCGTTCACTGGACCTGACGCCACTCGACTGTTCCTTTTGGCGATTCATCAAAGATACTGTCTTTGCTCCACCCGTAAGAGATTCCCTATCAGGTCTTAGAGTGAAAATCTACTTCAAAATTGAACAAGTCACGCCGGACACGCTGCTGCGAGTATGGTAAGAAGTCGACTTTAGGTGGGACGTGTTCCACATAACTAGTGGAAGTCACATTTAACCTGTTTAGATACAAGGTAAACAAAAACTTAATTTCTTTTGCTATAAATTGACACTAAAACCATGTATGTAAGGTGGGTAAATCTATATGAGTTTTCAAAGTTGTTAAGTCCTTTTGTCACACCTTTGATAATTAATACTGTGGAATTAAGTGGTCCTGGGAGAGGGCACGATATTGTCCAGGACAGAGCTTAGTAATGGACACGTAGTTTAGACAGTTTTAAGCTTTAAAGTGTACCAGACAAGCAAGAAATCGTAGTCACTAGTTGAAGGGAAATGAAATTTTATCTCAGCTTCTATGAGGTACACACAAAAATGACTTTTCTTAATGCTATACAGACCAATGTGTCTGTTTAAAACTGGAGTCTCATGAATTAAAACTTCAGTCGCAGTGATTAGTCAGTCTCTCAGAATAGCTGGTATGGGAGTTAAGTGACTAAATCTACATGAGTTTTAAAAGTTGTAAAGTTCTTTTGTTACACATTTTATAATTAATACTGTGGAATTAAGTGGTCCTGGTAAAGGGCACGATATCATCCAGGACAGAAACTGGAGGCTCACGAATTAAAAACTCCAGTCGCAGTGATTAGTCAGTCTTTCTGAATAGCTGGTATGTGATAGAAATTTTTAGCACCATAAGTTCCAAACGGATTCACAATTAACAAACTTAAATAATACCACGTTAGCATTAAGACTAGCAAACGAGAATGTACCCTCCAACCTATAATGCTTTCGTTGTCAGTGTGGAAATGTCGCCAATCAAGTTAACGTAGTGAGATTTCCCGAAATGATAATTTCTTGAGATGGATAAGTGGAACATTTCTGACAAATTAATATTGTGGCTTCTGCAAGGACTGAAAATCCGGATGCCTCTTATCCAGCAACCCTGAGCACTGCTGCAGAGAATAGTGATTTAATTTATCATAGAAGAGCTTCAATAAAGACTTCATTAACTGCACGGCCAAATAGTTCCTTTAAGAAAGGTTACACACTAATTGTAAGAACAGACATTCATCACATTTTTTCCCTTTTTTTTAAATTTAAAGTCTGAAGGAATTTCCGATGTAATTATCATTGACTCCTTGCTGTCAATACTTAACATCCGATAGCAATAGTTTGATCGAAATGTGATCCACTGCTTTTACCTGTTGGTTCTTTCGACTTCTAACCTGATTTTTCGCATACTGAAATTAGGTTTTGATGTTCAATAAGGTACACTTCTAACTAAATATAAAATTGCTTGAAATTATCTGTTAACTTACTACAAAGAATTTTGCGTACATTTTATCAATTATTTACCTTTATATGATTCAAGGTTTTGCTCTTCCTTTCCTTTCTAGAAATTTTGTCTAACAATATTAACATTTACTTATTGGTCCACAACGAAATAATAGGTCCTGTGGTAATAGCTTCCATTAGCTTATCTCACCAAACTTTATAGGATAGCACAGCATCACTTGGTTTTAGTCACATTTTTTCACTGAAGTGAATGAACTATCTGAGTCGAAGCAGGAAATCTGAATACCTCCTCTCACTTACTACTTTACACAAGAGGAAACATTTTTCTATTTGCGAACAAGGTTCCAGGCAAAATCTGAATCCAGGTTCATTTTCCTCAAATTCAGAACTTGATATGAATGACGCTTACATATTGTTCAGTTTTTATTTTGCTAATATTTTATTTTTACTTTCCTAGTATTAAATTGCTCATGCCAAATCGCTTCAGGCCTTACCTTATCGTAACAGTGCACATGTTTTAGGTACTCACTTTTATGTTACGAATCACTGAATGGTAAACCAAATTGGCTTTCATGCTAAACCAACAATATATTAACTAATCATTGAGTTAAGAGTGAAGTGATAATTGCGGGTTACAGCTGGGCTAACGCTCGGACAACCCCTCAAGAGCCATTCTGTTAAAATGACTGCTTAGCCAAAAGAGGACGTCAGGATGTGTCAACTCGGGCTACAATGTGTGTATGTGGTACATGCTGAACAATTGGTGTGACACAGATTCTATGTTGGCGGAACTGATGCAGACCACATTGAAGTTTACGTAGAATGTTCGTGATATAATCTACTTACTTTCGGAGTTGTGGGTAAAATAACATAGAAAGTGCCCAAAAACACCTTATTCTTTTTATTTTACTCAATTCCCACACAAGGCACAGATCAAAAATTGGTCTGGACCTTCCCAAAAGCAAAACCACTGAATTAATCACTTACTGAAAACATATTATTATTATTGAATGAAAACATTTTGTATATATTACTGCAACTGTTATTAAAATCCTATACATATGTAGCTCATAAAATGTGGAAGTGACAGCAAACTATATTTTGGGGTGGCGGATGGGGCTGAAACAGTAGTAAACTATGATCCCCCTCAGAAAAGAATCCTAGAACCGCACATTCCTCACACTGACAAAATAACATCAGAATCTGTAAAGGAGCCTTGGATCTGCTTTCCAAGACAACAACTCTAAGGAAAGTACGAGGATGGACATAAATCCAGAAAGTAAGTTTCCGCACAATGAGCAGGTAAAGACGCCTAGAAAATACTGTCTTCCACCAAGTATGGGTGCCTGCTGCGAGATTTCGCTGATTTTATGCAACATCACATAAGTAACGGTCATGCATTTCCTTTTTCATGAAAATTCTCGGCCGCAAACTGCTGGGGCAATGAAGACGCTCATGCAGCGTTTTCGGTGGGGTGTGTTTGATCGCCCACCACACAGTGCAGACACGGGTCCCTCTGATTTTCATCTCTGCTCAGATGAACCACTGGTTATGAAGACGGCATTTTGGTTCAGACAAAGAGATGCTGACCAGCATGGGTTATTGGCGGAAAGGGCAGGCGGCTGCTGGAAAATTGCCGCGTGGAGTGGCCGCGTGTTTTGAGGCACCATGTCACGAACTGCGGGGCCCCTCCAGCCGGAGGTTGCAGTCCTCACTCGTGCATGGGTGTGTGTGTTGTTTTTAGTATGAATTAGTTTAAGTTAGTTTAAGTAGTGTGTAAGTCTAGGGACCGACGACCTAAGCAATTTGGTCCCATAGGAATCCATTGACATTTGAACATTTGGAAATTTGGTAGAACGATACTACGAAAGTCTACGTCGGAGCGGCGACTATGCAGAGAAGTAGCTGGAAGGTGCATGTAATGTTGCAAATAGAACGTTACTGTTCTCACTGTGGTTTCTATTTCGCGACCGATCAGAACTTACTTTCTGGACAACCCGCGTAGGACACTCAGGATGTGGATTTGTTTTATCAGTCAAGATGTTTACGAGGGATGATCGAACACACAATAATTCTTTTTCCTTTGGTACTGCTGCCGGAATGTTGAAATTTCATGACGATATAGTTCGAAGTTTACGCTACGGAGGGCATTTTCTTTACATGTGCAGCTCTAGCGAGATAAGCCTGAACTACGAAACAAAAATGGCCCCCATGTTACTGTCGTCAACTTGTGAAGAGCAGCGAATTTTAGTTCGATATTTGTGGGCCGAAGGGCATAAGTCGAAACTGCCAGGGACGTAGGTGGTTTGTATGGAAACGACTGCACGGACCGTAAAAATGTCTTCAGGTTGTGATATCTTCCAGGAGGACTGTATGAACCTTAGTGATTCGCTACGCTTCGCGCGGCCGGTAACAGCTGCAACCATGCAACATGTCGGAGCCATTGTGGCAGCAATTTTGAATGACTGGCGTGTACAACTGTGAACCTTATCGCAGCAGATCAACATTTCCTGTGGTGAGGTGTATGGTATTGCTCATGACACGTTGAAATTTCGTAAAGTTAGTGCTCGATGGGTGCCTAAGGACCAGACAGTCAACCACAAGGGCCAGTAAATGATGACAAGCTTGGAAGGGCACGATTTTCTGGAAGGAATCGTCACTAGTAATGAGCCGTGGGCATACCACTACATGGCCGAAAACAAGTGGGCCTCTATGGAGTGGAATCTTTCTGGTTCCCAGTACGAAAAAATTAAAAATGACTCAATCTGCTAGGAAAGTGCTTGTGACAGCGATGTGGCGTATGGATGCAATGTTAGTGTGGACTTTTCTGAACAAGGGAGCCCTATGTTTTGTGGACTGGCAAGACAGCCAATCCACTACGACGGGAGGCCGAAGGGCACGCGTTTAAGCTCACGCAGGACGGTGTGAGGTCTGGAACAGGACAAGGTCTTTATAGTAGCAAAAACAGTACGTAGCTTCTGGAATACTTAACTTTAATCCATAATTGGTGAACATCGGTCTGACGGTACATGCATCACAAGATAAATAGCAATTAACAATGGCGCCTTGATACGTCGTAGCAAATGACGTAACTGAAAGCTATGCTAACTATCGTCTCGGCAAATGAGAGCGTAATTTGTCAGTGAACCATCGCTAGCAAAGTCGGCTGTACAACTGGGGCGAGTGCTAGGAAGTCTCTCTAGACCTGCCGTGTGGCGGCGCTCGATCTGCAATCACTGACAGCGGCGACACGCGGGTCCGACGTCTACTAACGGACCGCGGCCTATTTAAAGGCTACCACCTAGCAAGTGTGGTGTCTGGCGGTGACACCACACTATGAATGCTTTAGCGTACTTTAAAACTTTGGTTAAGTGGCGACGTGACCTTCGTGACAAACGCCACAGCGTTAATGCTGAAGCTGTCAAAATTCCTTATGACAAAGCCCGCGCTGTGTTGCTCCTCCCGTTCGTTAGAAAATCGCCAAATTTATGTGGGAGTTGCTCCGGCATCCGCCATATCGTCCGGACCTTGCACTATCCGACTTTCATCTGTTTGATCCCATGAAGAAATTCCTGGCCGGCCAATACTTAACGACAGATGTGATAGTGAAATCAACAGTCCGGTGATTTCTACACTCAACAAAACAGGTTTCGACGAGAAGAGCATATTGAAACTATTTCCTATCAAAACAGTCTTGATATAAGGACGTAGGCTTCCGCGGCCGATGTCATAGTGATTAAAATTCTTCTGGGTATTATGCCGTGTCATTGCTAAAAACTAACAACAATAATAAACTGAAACCGACGTTTCGGCCGAATTGCAACGACCTTCCTCAGGGCACGACTGGTTTTACATGGGGATAGGTGCTTCTATTTATTACAGACTATCGATGTCTGACGTCACTGTGGTAAGACTTTTGACTGGCCCTCTAATATGATTGGCCAGTCATGACGTAAAGGAAGATGGAAGGAAAGAGGCTATTCGTGGATGTCCATGTCGTCAACGATTGGTAGCTGTCCGCCAATCGCCGGCCGGTGTGGCCGTGCGGTTAAAGGCGCTTCAGTCTAGAACCGCGTGACCGCTACGGTCGCAGGTTCGAATCCTGCCTCGGGCATGGATATGTGTGATGACCTTAGGTTAGTTAGGTTTAATTAGTTCTAAGTTCTAGGCGACAGATGACCTCATAAATTGAGTCGAATAGTACTCAGAGCCATTTGAACCATTTGAACCATTTGTCCGCCAATCAGTGTTCGGCTTCTGGTCGGCAAATTTTCCTCCTGGTGTGCGCGGAAGTGGACTGACAGTTGCTCTACAGCTGTTTGTGCAGATACGTCCTTGTCCCGTGTAGTTTCTGCCCCGCGACCGCTCGCGGCCCGTTCGACTGGGATGGCCGGCAGCCAGGACTCCCGGGAGTTGGTAGCCATCTTCTCTGTTAATGTTGTCAGGCTGCTTAATAATTTCGATCACCTCCCGTCCTGGCTACCAGCCATCCCAGTCGAACGGGCCGCGAGCGGTCGCGGGGCAGAAACTACACGGGACACGGACGTATCTGCACAAACAGCTGTAGAGCAATTGTCAGTCCACTTCCGCTTCCACCAGGAGGAAAACTTGCCGACCAGAGGCCGAACGCTGATTGGCAGACAGCTACCAATCGTTGACGACATGGACATCCACGAAAAGCCTCTTTCCTTCCATGTTCCCTTACGTCATCAATCATATTAGAGGGCCAATTAAAAGTTTTACAACAGTGACGTCAGACATCGATAGTCTGTAATAAATAGAAGCACCTATCCCCTTGCAAATCCAGTAGTGCCCTGAGGAAGGCCGTTGCAATTCGGCCGAAACGTCGGTTTTAGTTTATTATTGTTATCTGTTTTTAGCAATGACGCGTCATAATACGCACAAGAATTTTAATCACCAAATATAGTGTTGATCAAAATTTATTTATTACGGTGACCGGTTTCGACCACTACTTTCGTCATCTTCAGACCAATGGGTAAGAAACTCCTCCTGCTGGAGAAGTGATTCTCCAGCAGAAGGAGGTTCTTACTCATTGGTCTGAAGATGACCACAGTAGTGGTCGAAACCGAGTTACCGTAATAAATAAATTGTGATCAAGACTGTTTTTGATAAAATGTTCAAATGTGTGTGAAATCGTATGGGACTTAACTGCTACGGTCATCAGTCCCTAAGCTTACACACTACGTAACCTAAATTATCCTAAGGACAAACACACACACACATGCCCGAGGGAGGACTCGAAGCCGGTCGGGGTGGCCGAGCGGTTCTAGACGCTAGAGTCTGGAACCGCGCGACCGCTACCGTCGCAGGTTCGAAGCCTGCCTCGGCATGGATGTGTGTGATGTCCTTAGGTTAGTTAGGTTTAAGTAGTTCTAAGTTCTAAGTTAAGTCCCATAGTGTTCAGAGCCATTTGAACCATTTGAGGACTCCAACCTCCGCCGGGACCAGCCGCACAGTGTTTTTGGTAGTAAATATTTGTAACACATTGATCACTGTCACTCCCATAATATATTCAGAAATAATTCATATTGAAACTGCTACAACGATGGGAGGAATGTGTTGGGAACGTTGCTGACTACGTGTGAAAAGAGGCAAAAAGTATAAGTTCATTTGGAATTTTTTTACTTATTAATTTTTTGGTAATAAAATTATTGTGCCCCGTTTTCCGATCTACCCTCGTACAATTGTCAGTAAACATTAGGCAGATAGCAGTTGCTCCATCTAGACTATAGTGAACGACAACAGTGAGTTTGGCGGAGTACCAGCCTACATTTTGCTTCTTTAAATATAAGAGAAGCAAGCGTACACGAATGTCGCAGCTGCCAAGATAGCGGGGGCACTTAGCTTAAATAACGAACGAATTTCTCTCTCAGCTCTGGTCAAGCCCTGTCATAATCTCGCCGTCAAATTTCAGAAGGGCCGAGTGACTGGTGGAAGGTGGGGGACGGAAGGGGGGGGGGGGTGAACGGGGCTGAGCGCCAGAGTCTCCCCAGAGGACACGCCACGCTCCTGGTGTGCTTCATAATAGATCGCGGCCGGCCGAAGCGTGGCGCAGCATTATTTAGGTAGCGAAGCCATCGCTATCGGTGGCCGCGCGGCCAGAACATCGACCGCCCCCGTACTGCTTGCTGCCTGCTCTTCGCTGCCTTCCCGCGCGTGGGCCGGCAAACAAGCACTCTGTGTGTGTGTGTGTGTGTGTGTGTGTGTGTGAGTGCAGCCACGCCACGCCACGCTTCGCGACAGTAATCAAGTTGCCGCCATTAAGAGCATTTCAAACTCCATCGTCACTCGCCGCCGTGTCCCGCCGCGTTTCAAACTGTTTTCCATCGCACTCACGCCCCCCGGTGCTGTGCAAACCGATGGACGCTCCATCCGCCAACAGACACAGCCTCCCTCCATGCCGATACATTCGCTAGTCGCCCGCCCGCTCCAATCAGGCGCTGTAACGCAGTCTACGTCACTAACTGCCACGTCAGAAAGACTTTTGAGGTAAATTGTTGTTGTCGTCAGTCCCAAAATACCAGCCTAAAGGACAAAGACAGTAGCAACAGTAGGAACCACAATACACGTTACAATATACTTTTTGAGAGAAGAAGAAGGTTAGATTAGATTCAGTTTTAGTTCCGTAGACCCAAAAATGAGACGAATCCCTAGGGTGTGGAACGTGTTAGCAACATAGATCATTTAAATATAATACTCACTTCCCTGATCGTTTGTCAGGAGATTGTTAAAGTATGTGAATACATTACAATAAACTGGAACAGCTATTTTTTACAGAATTCATACACTGTCAGAATTAAACATAATTATGCACTTTGAAAAAATTTATCATACACAGAATGCCTAATATTGACTGATGTGACCAAATGCTGTCGAAACTGAAATCCAACAGACATTTTTACTTAAGCTGGTCTAACAGTCCCTGTTAAGATATTCATCTACAGGGTGAAAAGTATTTAAACCGACAAACTCTGGGAGGTTGTGTGGGACGTCAAAACAAATATTTTTCCCTAATGTCATTTTTTCCTACGAGGATTATTTAAACCGTTGGAGCACGCATTACGCTCTTCAGTCGATAGAGACCGTATTACGATCTTCAGTAGTTAGACGGCGTATTACGCTCTTCAGTTGCCGGCAACTGCTGTCCACCACTGTGGCAGTGCATTGTCTCTGTTTATTAATGGAGCGATACACCTGGAGTGAGTACACTGATATGGTTGGTGCGTACTACATAGCGCACCAGCGCACGAGCTTTACAGCGGGTTTATCAACAACAATATCCTAATCTTGGTATCCCGCATCATACGACCTTTTATGCTGTGTACCAATGTCTGCGTGAGACCACGACATTTGTCAGATGACCTGGACAGGGATGCCGTCGCGCGGTAATAATGCTGCAATTTGAGGAAGCTGTCTTGCAGCATGTGGAGCGGGATCCTTCAATCAGCACTCGTGCAATTGCACGTCACATGGGGACGAATCAGACGAATGTAGGGACAGTCCTTCGAGAGCAATTGTTACGTCCATTTCACTTACAGCGTGTCCACAACCTGGAACCAGTTGATTATCCACCCAGAACTCAGTTTTCGCAGTGGTACCTGGAACAATGTGAAATTCATCCTACATTTCCATCCTCTGTATTGTTTACCGATGAAGCAACGTTCGGGCGTGATGGAGTCTTCAACATGCACAATGCGCATGTTTGGAGTGAGGATAATCCCCATGCCACAGTTAGTAGCGCTCATCAAGTGCGGTTCTTCGTTAATGTGTGGGTCGCTGTTGTTGGAGACTGTTTAATTGGGCCGTATCTGCTACCTAGTTGTTGTCTCTTGGTCATAAAAAAATGGAAAAGTGTTTGTTGGTTTAATTAATTTGCCACCAGAGAAATCTTCCTCTACCGGTCTAAATAATCCTCGTAGGAAAAATTGTTTGTTGGTTTAATTAATTTGCCACCAGAGAAATCTTCCTCTACCGGTTTAAATAATCCTCGTAGGAAAAATTGACATTAGGGAAAAATATTTGTTTTGATGTCCCCTACAACCTCCCAGAGTTTGTCGGTTTAAATACTTTTCACCCTGTATAGAGTAGAAGAGCTGCCTACCGAAAAGTGTTTCAAACTCTGTTTAGACAATACTTTATCTGAAACCAACTTTGTAATGGTTGCTGGCAGTTTACTGAAAATTTGTGTTCCTGAATATTGCACCCATGTTTGGACCTCGGTAAGAGATTTTAGGTGACTATGTAGATCCTTCTTGTACGTGGTATCAATACTAGGCATGAGGAGAACCTACATAAAGACATAAAATCACTTACTTTGCTCCAAAAAGGAGACCAACATTCAAGAACACACATTTTCAATAAATTTCCAGGAACTATTAAAAATTTGGTTTCAGGCAATGGACAATTTAAACAGAGTTTGAAAGGCTTTTCGATAGGCAGCTCTTCTGCTCTATAGATGAATATCTTAACAGGGACTGTTAGACCAGCTTAAGTAAAAATGTTTGTTAATTTTATTTCAAACATTAGTACGTTAGTATGAGCCTCTGATCGCAAAGTAACAGTTTAAAGAATGAAAGACGTTCTTTTTATTAGCGTAGACTACTTACTTAGTACAGGATCTGTGTTGAAGTTAAATGAAGTTGAAAACAGTGGAAAGCGTTCGAAAGGAAAATACTTGTCAGTCACACATCAGACTTGGAGAGGACGCATAGCAAGTCGCTAAGTTCATCTATACGATTAGTAACATTTCAAAAGGTGTCTGAAGAAATTGAGATATGAGAACATGTACACAAGAGAAACGTTAATCGTCACATTAGTGTGACGTATTGACAGGGAAACGTTTATTTTAGAAACAGGGGTGAAGCAGTGGATCTCAGAGGAATTAAACGTTGTAGCAGACTGGATCATGTCCTCAACAAGAATAGGACTGAAACCCTTCATAATATTAAATTAAGCAGAGGAATACAAGCAAAAATTGGTTCATTCATATCCTTCGAAGGGGAAATGGGTTCTCAATAAGAAAGGGACTGCAAACCTTCACAACATTAAGTAGAGGAATACAAGCAAAAATGGTTCATTCATTTCCTTCGAATGAGAAATGGGCAGCTAGCTAAACAAGCTATGGAGTACCGACCGAGCCGGCCGGTGTGGCCGTGCGGTTCTAGGCGCTTCAGTCTGGAACCGCGTGACCGCTACAGTCGCAGGTTCGAATCCTGCCTGGGACATGGATGTGTGTGATGTCCTTAGGTTAGTTAGGTTTAAGTAGTTCTAAGTTCTAGGGGACTGATGATATCAGATATTAAGTCCCATAGTGCTCAGAGCCATATGAACCAAGTACCGATCGACGGACAAGAGATGTCATAGAAGACTTAGGTAGAGGTGGACTGAAAGAGCGGAACACACCGTCATTAGCTTGAGAATATGTATAATTAATTGTTCCAAGTACCTCTACTCCTCCAATTTTTCTATGAGTCTCTGATTCTAATTTTGATCACGGTGTCACACCACCCATCATTTTACGTCATGTGCTGTACGAGGAGAAAATCTACATTCCCATACATACTGCTGTCAGTCCAAAAAGTTTAGAGACATGATCAATAAAAAATAGGAAAACGTTACGATAGTGGTTTTAGTGCTTCACGGTCTTTCTACACTTTAGTAACACTCACAGAACTCTCATATAATCACCTGAAACTGACAGAAAAGTCCTTTGAAATGTTGCTCAATTCCCGCGTCATATTAGCTTGAATGTCGGTTACGTCGTTGACACATCCTGTTAAATTCTGCACTTCGTCGTTCCAGGTTCATATTGACAACACAAAGTCTCGTCACTTGTGACGATTTCTTTATGAAAAGAATTGCCCGCGTTTTGCATTTCAGCCAAGTCCTAGCAGACGTCCAAACGTAGTCGATTTTGAAACGTCCTGGCTGGAGAGACGAGGTACTGGCAGAAGTAAAGCTGTGACGACAGGCGTGAATCGTGCTTGGGTAGCTCAGATGGTAGAGCACTTGCCCGCGAAAAGCAGTCCCGAGTTCGAGTCTCGGTCCGGTACACAGTTTTAATCTGCCAGGAAGTTTCATATCATCGCACACGCCGCCGCAGAGTGAAAATCACTTTCTGGAAACCTCCTCCAGGCTGTGGCTAAGCAATGTCTTCGCAGTATCCGTTCTTTCAGGAGTGCTGGTTCTGCAAGGTTCGCAGGAGAGCTTCTGCAAAGTTTGGAAGGTTGGAGACGAGGTACTGGCAGAAGTAAAGCTGTGAGGACGGGGCCTGGGTCGTGCTTGGGTACCTCAGATGGTAGAGCACTTGCCCACAAAAGGCAAAGGTCCCGAGTTCGAGTCTCGGTCCGGCACACAGTTTTAATCTGCCAGAAAGTTTCACATCAGCGCACACTCCGCTGCAGAGTGAGAATCTCATTCTGGTCGTCGTTTTCGTTCGAGGGTCAAGATGTGAAGTATTGTGGAGAATGTCTTGAGCATCTGCTCTAGAGATGTTACTCTACTGCGATTTGTGACACATCAGCGTCAACACACTTAAACATTACGACCAGGAATTAACATTGCCTGCTCAACACTGACTTTAGGAATGCACAATTGTTGCTTACAGTTGTTAGTTCAAGCTGCCTCCGTAGTTATTGCGTAGGACAACGTCTCAGAATACTTTCTGTCGGGCAGTGTACATCTTTTTCCTTTATTATAATTGCTCTACAATCCTTCCTGATTTATTTGTCTAAATTACTGCCTCTTAAGCAAGTTGAGTTCATCGTCAACTGTTATGGTGCATCTTGCAGTGTGCCTATAAATCTTACTCCACTGTTCCACGCTTGAAATTGTTTCTGCGGTTTCACACAGCTCATATTTCTAACTATGAGTCTGAACCTCATCGTGGTGTTTCGTGCCCTACGTGACTCTCAAATTTTTCATTCCTCCTTCTCAAACCGGATGCAGACATTGTAAGTAGGCTGTTTAGGTTTTCTTATTGGTAACGCCACGTAGCGCTCTGTATGAAAATCACTGGCTGTGCTGTGTGCAGTCTGTGGCTAGTTTGAATTGTTGTCTGCCATTGTAGCGTTGGGCAGTTGGCTGTTAACAGCGTGTAGCGTTGCGCAGTTGGAGGTGAGCCGCCAGCAGTGTTGGATGTGGGGAGAGAGATGGCGGAGTTTTGAAATTTGTAACACTGGATATCATGAACTGCTGTATACATTATGACTTTTGAACACTATTGAGGTAAATACATTGTTTGTTCTCTATCAAAATCTTTCATTTGCTAACTATGCCTATCAGTAGTTAGTACCTTCCGTAGTTTGAATCTTTTCTTTAGCTGGCAGTAGTGGCACCCTCTGTGTTGCAGTAGTTCGAGTAACGAAGATTTTTGTGAGGTAAGTGATTTGTGAAAGGCATAGGTTAATGTTAGTCAGGGCCATTCTTTTGTAGGGATTATTGAAAGTCAGATTGCGTTGCGCTAAAAATATTGTATGTCAGTTTAAGCACAGTCATGTACAATTTTTCTAAGGGGACGTTTCAACATTCGTGTGCAGGTGATCTCCTAACTTGCATGTAACTGAATACTCCCAATTGCTTACATGGAATGTCACAATTTTACGCTCCGCAATAGGTACAGGTTTTCAAATATTGTTTTTGCATCGTAATACGGTGTCTGTTGTATTTAGGATTTCTCCGTTAGCTATGGTCGACCGGAGAGGCCGAGCGGTTCTAGGCGCTACAGTCTGGAACCGCGCGACCGCTGCGGTGGCAGGTTCGAATCCTGCCTCGGGCATGAATGTGTGTGATGTCCTTAGGTTAGTTAGGTTTAAGTTCTTCTAAGTTCTAGGGGACTGATGACCTCAGAAGTTAAGTCCCATAGTGCTCATAGCCATTTGAACCATTTGAACCATTAGTTAAGTTGTGTGATAAACATCAAAAGCTATTAACATTCTTCGCCATTTGACTTTCAAACTTACTCTTAGTCTTACCTTCAGTTTACTACTCACAGAAGCCCGGCTGGGAAAGGACGATGGAAGGAGTAACAACCTGTTAAGAAACGTGGTAGGACCGGCTCCACCCAATAGTACTCAGTAAGAAAATTAACGGAAAAAGGAGACACGTCAGTGACGACGAAGGTGGAGGAATTTTCCTTATTGTGAACCGAGCTCAGTATCCACTGTTGGGAACCTAAAATTCCATGCACGTCGAGCACATCCTTTTCGTGTTATCACAAGAATTAGTCTTTTTCTGTGAAAAATGCAGCTCTGGAGTCAATAAATCGTTGCTCGAAATAGAGGAAGCACTGCTTAAGCTGATTAATTCTCTATCGGTTTGACCTGTCACCTGATCTCTTTTCCATTTGAAAATTAAAAGTGGTATCCAAGTTGGCAGCTTCCATGACGGCCTCCATATTGCTAACATAATGTCGCATGTTCTGCTTCTCTCCGATATCATATTGATTTGAATTTTAGTTTATCCCCCTGTATCTTCTTTTATTATTATTTTTCATTACTTTTTGGAAGCATAGTCTCAGACCCCTGAAGTTTTAAAAATACGCTGTTGGCCATTAAGCGTGGAACACTAAGGATGATAAATACTACAGAAATTTTACTTATTGTTAATGTAAAGAATCGAAGGGAGAATAGACAGTTCAATTTGTGGGTAGTTTGGGGATATACAGGCTACTAAATTCAATACAAAGATCTGCAACCACTGACAATAAAAATGGCAGTATTATGACTGGGCATGAAGTCGAAACGAGCTCGGATGACTGATACGGGTACGTTATTCCATGAATCTTCAAAACTCTGCCAGAGTTCGTCTATCATATTGGCTGGTCGATGGAATGGTCTTGTGCCACCCTCTCAGCAGTCCATAATCCGGTCTGTACAGTGGGTGAGAGGTTTGGAGAATGTTTGGCAGAGACCACAGTCGAACATCTTCTGCGTCGAGTTACGTCACGAAAGCACGGAAAACATACAGTTTTGCGTTATCTTGTTGAAAAATAACAAGGACCTCAAAGGTACGGCACAGCCAACAAACGGAACACATCATAATTATAGTGGCTGGTACTCAAATTATTGCCTATGCGAACTAGAGGTGAAAGTGATCTTTAACCGATGGGCACCATACCATCAACCCAGGTACTGTGTCCATATGACGATGACGAATGAAGAATTTTCATCCTCGTCGGTGCTTCTTCTCACGGACGCATTTTTTGTGATGATGTGCTCTGAACTGAGAGTCGGCTGAAAACACAGTGTGATGCTACTCATGTGTCAGTATATCCATTGGGCCACTTCTGTTGACATACTTTACTCTGCTGCCACGTCAAGTGAAGCATCAACAATGGTTGCTATGTTGAAATCCGTGCTGCTCCAAGTAACGTCTCACTTCATGTTTGGATGCTCGCCTTTCTGTAAACAAACCCATCTCCGACCTCAATATACGCGATGTTGGTGCAGGAATTTGGACAGATGTGGTCTTCCTAAATCCATGTATTCCGTATTTGTGTGGAGTTGTCGGACGTCGATCATCGAACGATGAAGAGCAGACTCGACTGTCCATGATTATCTCACTGTTGACTTTGGACACGTACTGGTAGGCGTTTCTCTTTCCACTGATGCAATCTTCTCGAGTTTGCAGCCGAGTTGTGGCGTTCTTCGTACATGAGGGACAGCACGATCCACTCACAAACAAATAACGCTCAGATACTATATCTGTTTGAGAAACTCACTGTCTAATGTTTCATTAAATACACGATGATTCTGTGATGATGCTGAAATGGGACAACTAGAAGGGAGCTGGGAAGGGTGAGGTCCGGGGAAGTAGAAGTTCACATTCGCACAAGAAAAGACAATTATTTGAAAACGTCAGCCAAAATAATCGCCACAAAACTGCAGATGCTCCGCTTTGCTTTTTTTTTTTTTTTTTTTTTTTTTTTTTTTTTTTTTTTTTTTTTTTTTTTTTTTTTTGGCAAAACGCTTACTTGCGGCAGCGTAATGAATGACTCTAACAGAATGCTACTTGAAAACAAATAAGTCGCCAGTTCCCGATGGAATCCCAATTCAGATTTACAGATTTACAAAGAGTACTCTACATCATTGGCACCTTACTTAGTTAGTATTTATCGCAAACCTCTCGACCAGCGTAAAGTGCCAAGTGATTGGAAAAAAAGCGCAGGTGATCAGGTGATTCCTTTATATGAAAACAGTAAAAGAACGAACCCCGCATGTTACAGACCAACATCCTTAACATCGG
The DNA here is from genome assembly GCF_021461385.2 of Schistocerca piceifrons. Taxonomy (NCBI): domain Eukaryota; kingdom Metazoa; phylum Arthropoda; class Insecta; order Orthoptera; family Acrididae; genus Schistocerca; species Schistocerca piceifrons. The sequence continues at coordinate 239,419,081 of NC_060143.1, forward strand.
TTTGCTGCAGAACTCTAGAGCGTATTCTAACTTCGAATACAATAAATTTCTTAGAGAACGAAATGCTCATCTCCACGAAGCAGTACGGCTTTAGAAAGCATCGCTCGTGCGAAACCCAGCTTGCTCTTTTCTCGCATGATGTAGTGCGAACTATGGATGAAGGGCAACAGGCAGATTCCATATTTCTAGATTTCCAAAAAGCGTTCGACACGGTACGTTACTCCAGACTTTCAACGAAGATAAGTGCACACGCAAAGGCTCCCAGGTATGACTCGCTCGAAGACTTCTTAAGTAATAGAATGTAGTACGTTCTTGTCGGCGATGAGTGTTCATTGGAGACAGGGGTAACATCAGGAGTGCCCCAGGGAAGTGTAATAAGACCGTTGCTACTTTCTATGCACATAAATGATTTGGAGAACAGGGTGGACAGCAATCTATGGTTTTTCGCTGATGATGATGTGGTGTACAAAGAGTTTTCAAAGATATGTGACTATAGGTTGATATAAGATGATATTGACAAACTTTCTAGTTTATGTGATGAATAGCAACTGACTGTTAATGTAGGATAATGTAACTTAATGTAGATGAGTATGAAAAACAGGGTGGACAGCAATCTATGGTTTTTCGCTGATGATGATGTGGTGTACAAAGAGTTTTCAAAGATATGTGACTATAGGTTGATATAAGATGATATTGACAAACTTTCTAGTTTATGTGATGAATAGCAACTGACTGTTAATGTAGGATAATGTAACTTAATGTAGATGAGTATGAAAAACAAACCCGTAATGTTGGATACAGCATTAGCAGTGTCCTGCTTGACACAGTCACGTCGTTTAGATACGTATATGGCCGTAACACTGCGAAGCGATATGAAATGCAATGAGCATGTGAGGATTGTGGTAGGAAAGGCGAATAGTCGACTTCGGTTTGTTAGGAGAATTTTAGGAAAGTATGGTTCATCTGTAAAGGAGACCGCATGTAGGACGCTAGTGCGACCTGTTCTTGAGTGCTGTTCGAGTGTTTGGGACCAGCTCCAGGTCGGATTGAAAGAAGACATCGAAGCAATACAGAGTCTAGCTACTAGATTTGTTACCAGTGGATTCAGTCAGTATGCAAGTGTTACGGATATGCCTCGGGAGCACAAATGAGAGTCCCTGGAGCGAAGAAGACATTCATTTCGAGAAAGTTTAGAGAATCGACATTTGAAGCTGACCGCAGAACGATCCTACTGCCGCCAACACACATTTCGTGTAGGGACCACGAAGATAAGATGTGAGAAATTAGTGGTCATAGGGAGGCATATAGTCAGTAGTTTTCCCCTCATTCTGTCTGGGAGAGGAACAAGAAAGGAAATGACTAGTTGTGGCACAGGGTACCCTATGCCACGCACCGTACGGTGGCCTGCAGAGTAAGTATGTAGATGTAGATGTAATTAGTAACAATAGTTTAGCAAAAGTGCTTCTCTATAAAAACAATATTTGAGAAAATGAGCAACAATTTGAAAACAGTGGTGTATCAATTACACAATTGCGGGAGATACGTAAAGGTTAAATTTAATTAGTTGTCGACTTCACTGAACCTGGTTCAATATATATCTGACAAACAATACTAAAACAGAGGAAAGAAAGTTATTTGAGACATACTGATGAGAATCAGCATTCAAGATGGAGAGCCGCCCCCGTCAACAGGTGAGCCGTCATAACCAATGCCTATAAGAACAAGGGGGAGCAGTACAACTTAAATACGGTTAAGAAGATGTGGTCCTAGCTATTGCACAAACAAGTGCGATCAAAATATCGAACTTCGGACAAGGCTAAACTAAGCCTTCAAGAATTCTTTCCAGTGACAGTAAACTTCAACCAAATGCCCACATTACACAAAAAAATTAATGGTGGCAATTATTGGGCAAATAAATCTACACTTTAAAAATGATTGTTGAATTTAAACAATACTTAAACAAATAAGCAACAGATTAAAACCAAGTGCAATGACTTCGAGCCCAAATGAGTTTCGACTGGTTCATTCTTCACAAAGTCAGCTTAACTGGCCAACAGAGGCCAGTTCAGTGCTCGCACTGCACTGTACACATGTAGCAGAAACTCGTTAAACTACACGCTAAAAGAGCAAGTGCTGCCGTTGCCCGTTGGAAAAACGGCAAAAAATACTAATAACGCAGATACTGGTGCACTTCCCTTGGTAGTGAGTACGCTTCATCATTGAGAACAAGCACTCAGTCCCTATAGCCGTGGACCAAGCAGCAAAGGCGAACCAAGGCTGTGTTCGAATTTGAGCGTCGTGTTTCTCAGACAAGTGAACTTAGCAATCCAAGATCAGGCTACAACAAAGCGCAGTACCTAGAAATGCTCGTCGGTGCACAACCTCACGTAACGGCCATTTGTGGCTGCTCAGGAACTTCCCTCTCCAGCCAGCGGTAAGACGGATCTGACCGAGAACCAAAGTAGCTCAGTGTTAAGTCATCGCGACTGGTCGTGTGCGTGCCCTATCGCGAGAAGCCAGGTAGGAGGCTGGTTAGCGACCACCGAAGACTTAGCCACGTGCTATCGATGAGGAGTCGGTAGTGCACACGGCTCAGATGTTGAAAATTTTGTGGGATGATGGAAAAGAGTAAATGTATCACCTTGAGGCAAGGGGTCCCAGTGGGGGAGCAATCGAGTCGAAAGGTATAAGTTAAAGTCATTGTGATACCTATGACACCTACCCAGGTGCTTGGAACATATACCACTTGTTATTCGTGAACGGAAAGGGTTCCAACATGATGGAGCCCCGCTTCACTGTGGACTGAGGGTTCGTGAATTCCTGGATCAGACATTCCCTGGAAAGTGGATGGGGAGAGGAGGTCACATTTTGTGACCAGAACGGTGTTTCTAACTACGGTTTTACTGGCTTCAAGTTATTTGAACCGTTACTCCTTCAACAGTGGAAGTTATGTAAGGATACCGGGGAGCACTTAACTGGAATTCTGTACGTCGCTGCTCGAGCTGAGGTGAAACTTAAGTAGATTACCTCTTATACCTTTCGACTCGGTCTTTTCCAGACTAGGGTCCCTTACCTCAAGATGATACATTTCCCTTCTCCATCACCCTTGGAAATTTATAACATCATCAAGCAATCAGCCTTTACAAGGTGTGAACGATGGCTGTTTATAGTGTACCACAGTACTATAGGAGAATGGAGACGAGCGATTTGATACAAGACCCATATGTTCTGTCAATCCGGGAAACAACCTCAAATGGACTTACAAAAACTACCTGAGCTACAGTGCATCCGTACCTCACGAGAATATGGAGGAGCTCTCGTTCTCATACGCTAGCGGCTTAGTCGTGCGCTTGTAAAGCTGACGTCATATACATTTCAGCTATCAATTTTGTGACTTTTAACTGCGTAAAATTAGCAATTAAATAGTTTTGTTTACCCGGTGTGTTTAATATGTGTCTACTGTGCCATACTGGTGCGAAAGCCTCTGCGTGCCCAAAGCTATATAGTCCCAAAAAAAAATTATTGCAAGCAGGAAATACCTTTAAGATCGAAGTAAACAATTCTTAATGTGCGCAACTTTAGTCGGTAACGCGCTACGTAAGGCCCAAACTATAGTTCCTAAAGTTGAGATTTATGCAAACTTTGTCTTAATATGAATGAAAGGTGTCTAACGGAAACAGTCTTTCAGTAAAGACAATAATTTATTCAATAAAACATAGAAAAATGAACAAATTATTCAAGATTTCTGAATGATTTATAAACACAATGCATATACCTTATACAACTGCATTTTGAATGACTTGCAGAGTTACTTTACCCAGCAAAATAACTAAGTCCTTCTAACGCAAAATGTCAGTCAGTAATTTGCTCTGAAAATTTATTAACCCCAAGCGGACACAGTGACCGGACACCTGTCGATTAATCAAGAAACTCACACACTCAGTACAGCAACCATAAATGAGAGAGAGGTTATCGTGCAGACAGTACCCTATTATTCTGGTGCTGCAAGCCTGTAATTATTCTCGGACAGCTGTGCTGGACGCCGCTGACTTGCAGAGGGCTCTGCTGTACAGGGCGTGGGCGCAGTGCTGCGGCTGCAACTCTGAACGACGGTCGCCCGCTAAGATGCTTTCTCTGAACCGCGATATCAGTGTCCCGACAGCGCCCTGGAAACTCTGCCCACCGTGAACTCTAACCTCCGTCTCTTTTCTTATCTAGCGTCTTTCTTCACCCAGTAACAGCGAAATGTACATACATGGCGGCCCAGTAGCTTGGGTTCCTACCTGTACGCAGAATCCCATCAAATAACGAGTTACGAGACCTAACCAATAATATCTCAAATCGCCTTTCCACTTCTAAGAAATCAATCGCTTCACCCCGTCCTCGTTTCGTCGCTGACTAATTTACAAATGGCACTTTTTACGTCAAACACTAACCTCGCATTAGGGATCTTCCGAAATTAAACCGTGCACACTACGCTTGGCTCATTACTACAGTATTACGTGTTTCTTTCGGAAAAGGATAGACTGTTATCTACAAAAGCTTTTCTTCGAAACCTAGGGAGGCGGGGCTTTCTCTCTGTTTGGTGTGCTGACTCAGCCATAGTTCTGTTGCTGGACGAGGCCAGGACGTAACATACACAGTAGCCACTGGACACCCTGGTGACACAACTTCCGGGAAAACAGGCGCCTGAGGCTGCAGTCCCCGTTCACGGCAAAGAGCCGCTCTTTCTTCGTAGCAATCTGACCAACCTGTGCCAAATCCGAGACGCTGTGGCTTCCCACACTCACAAAAGTCATCCTCAAAACAGGGCGTTCCAGTAGCAAGATAAAATGAAAAGGAGTGTGGCTAGAAAGAGTGTGGTATGTTCAGTCTATGGCATTCGATGTACTTTAGTAAAAAAATGGTTCAAATGGCTCTGAGTACTATGGGACTTAACATCTGAGGTCATCAGTCCCCTAGAACTTAGAACTACATAAACCTAACTAACCTAAGGACATCACACTTTAGTAAACATTGCGCATGTAATCTGCAGCGTTATCTTTCTCCCGTTTCCTAATCGACTTCGTGTAGGACGAAAAAGGCATGCAAAATGACTAGCTACCTTTTAAGGGTTGAGTTTATATCGAACCAAAATTTTCCACAACTTGTTCAAAAGTCCGTTTTGATTCATCACCTTAATAGTTAACGTTAATTTAGTAACGCTAGCGAATGGCGGTGACGTAAGGGGGCGAGACGATGTTCAACATCTCACACGGCTCCTATGCACTGTAGTTCAGGTACATTATGAACCAGTATGAAATATGTGAAAGAATCGGAAAGGAAATGATCGTCGGAAGGACGAACTCTGCATGTAGAAAAGACAGAACAACCTTCGGTGAAATTAAAAGTAAGGGTGGTAACATTAAAAGTGAAATGGGAATACCACTGTTAAATGCAGAGGAGGGAGCAAGTAGGAGGAAAGAATACATTGAAGGTCTCTAAGAGGCGAAAGACTTGCCTGACGACGAAACAGGAGTCGACAGAGAAGAGATAGGGGATCCAGTATTAGAATCAGAATTTAAGAGAGCTTTGGAAGACTTAAAATCAAATGAGACATTAGGGATCGATAACACTTCACCGGAATTTCTAAAATCATTTGGGAAAGTGGCAGCAAAATGATTATTCACGTTGGATGTATCAGATGACGATCAATTTAGGTTTACGAAAGGTAAAGGCACAAGAGAGGCACTTCTGACGTTGCCGCTGATAATGCAAGCAAGACTAAAGAAAAATCAAGACATATTCGTAGGATTTGTCAACCTGGAAAAAGCGTTCGTCAGTGTAAAGTTGTCTAAGATGTCCGAAATTCTCAGAAAATACACTCCTGGAAATGGAAAAAAGAACACATTGACACCGGTGTGTCAGACCCACCATACTTGCTCCGGACACTGCGAGAGGGCTGTACAAGCAATGATCACACGCACGGCACAGCGGACACACCAGGAACCGCGGTGTTGGCCGTTGAATGGCGCTAGCTGCGCAGCATTTGTGCACCGCCGCCGTCAGTGTCAGCCAGTTTGCCGTGGCATACGGAGCTCCATCGCAGTCTTTAACACTGGTAGCATGCCGCGACAGCGTGGACGTGAACCGTATGTGCAGTTGACGGACTTTGAGCGAGGGCGTATAGTGGGCATGCGGGAGGCCGGGTGGACGTACCGCCGAATTGCTCAACACGTGGGGCGTGAGGTCTCCACAGTACATCGATGTTGTCGCCAGTGGTCGGCGGAAGGTGCACGTGCCCGTCGACCTGGGACCGGACCGCAGCGACGCACCGATGCACACCAAGACCGTAGGATCCTACGCAGTGCCGTAGGGGACCGCACCGCCACTTCCCAGCAAATTAGGGACACTGTTGCTCCTGGGGTATCGGCGAGGACCATTCGCAACCGTCTCCATGAAGCTGGGCTACGGTCCCGCACACCGTTAGGCCGTCTTCCGCTCACGCCCCAACATCGTGCAGCCCGCCTCCAGTGGTGTCGCGACAGGCGTGAATGGAGGGACGAATGGAGACGTGTCGTCTTCAGCGATGAGAGTCTTTTCTGCCTTGGTGCCAATGATGGTCGTATGCGTGTTTGGCGCCGTGCAGGTGAGCGCCACAATCAGGACTGCATACGACCGAGGCACACAGGGCCAACACCCGGCATCATGGTGTGGGGAGCGATCTCCTACACTGGCCGTACACCACTGGTGATCGTCGAGGGGACACTGAATAGTGCACGGTACATCCAAACCGTCATCGAACCCATCGTTCTACCATTCCTAGACCGGCAAGGGAACGTGCTGTTCCAACAGGACAATGCACGTCCGCATGTATCCCGTGCCACCCAACGTGCTCTAGAAGGTGTAAGTCAACTACCCTGGCCAGCAAGATCTCCGGATCTGTCCCCCATTGAGCATGTTTGGGACTGGATGAAGCGTCGTCTCACGCGGTCTGCACGTCCATCACGAACGCTGGTCCAACTGAGGCGCCAGGTGGAAATGGCATGCCAAGCCGTTCCACAGGACTACATCCAGCATCTCTACGATCGTCTCCATGGGAGAATAGCAGCCTGCATTGCTGCGAAAGGTGGATATACACTGTACTAGTGCCGACATTGTGCATGCTCTGTTGCCTGTGTCTATGTGCCTGTGGTTCTGTCAGTGTGATCATGTGATGTATCTGACCCCAGGAATGTGTCAATAAAGTTTCCCCTTCCTGGGACAATGAATTCACGGTGTTCTTATTTCAATTTCCAGGAGTGTAGGTGTAAGCTATAAATAAATATCGATAATATACAATAAGTACAAGAGACAAGAGGGAACAATAAGACAGGAAGACCAAGAACGGGGTGGTCGAGTTAATAAGGGTGTGGGATATGTTTGTAGCCTTTCGCCCCTACTGTTCAATCAATACGCCGAAGAAACAATGAGGGAAATGAGAGAAATTTTCAAGTGTGGGATTAAAATTCGATGTCACAGGATATCAGTGATGAGGTTCGCCAATTACATTGTGACGCTAAGTGAAAGTGAAGAAGAATTAGAGGATATGTCGAACAGAATGAACAGTCTAGTGAGTAGAGATTGTGGAATATAGATTGAGAGTAAATCGAAGAAAGAAGGAACAATGAGAAGTAGCAGAAATTTGAAGGGCGAGAAGCCTCAGGTTTGGGGATCACGATGTAGACGAAGTTAAGGATTCTGGTATCTAGACAGCAAAATAAGTTATGAAGGACGGAGCAAGGACGACATAAACAGCAGACTACCATTGGCAAAAGACCTTCCTGACCAAGAGCAGTCTATTAATATCCAACATGAGCCTTAATTTAAGGAATGACTTTTTGAGAATATACGTATGGAGCACAGCATAGTATAGTAGAGTAACACAGAACGTAGAATAGTCGGACCAGAAAACAATCGAAGCAATTGCGATGTGATGCTAGAGAAGAATTTTGAAAATTAAGTCCGGTCGTGAGATAAGAAATTAGAAGGTTCTCCAGAGAATCGTCGGGGAAAGGAACATGTAAAACACTATCAAGAGGAAGGGACTGGATGGTAGGACAGCCGGCCGCGGTGGCGTAGCGGTTCTAGGCGTTTCAGTCAGGGACCGCGCGACTGCTACGGTTGCAGATTCGAATCCTGCCTCGGGCGCGGATGTGTGTAATGTCCTTAGGCTATTTAGGTTTAAGTAGTTCAAAGTTCTAGGGGACTGATGACCTCAGATGTTAAGTCTCATAGTGCTCAGAGCCATTTGAACCATTTAATGGTAGGACATCTATTGAGACATCAGGGAATAAGTTCCATGGTGCTACAGCAAGCTATAGAGGCTAAAAACTGTAGAGGAAGACAGAGATTCGAACACATCTGGCAAATAACTGAGGATGTAGCTTCCAGCTGTTATTCTGAGACGAAAAGAGGAAAAGATTGACACAGGAGAGAAATTCGTGGCGGTTCATATTAAACCGGTGAATGGCAAAGAAAAGAAAAAAAGGCCTATTTCCTGGTTTGACAGACGACAAGTGACGTACGTAAAACTGCTCATCTCAGGTTCCCTAACGCTACTGCGGTACACTGTAAACAGCTATCGTTTACATGCTGCATCGAATGTATATTGCGTTCCTCCTACCTAATTAATATGGTTGCCCTAAAATGCTAATCTTTTTCATATACACTACTGTCCATTAAAATTGCTACATCACGAAGATGACGTGCTTCAGACGCGAAATTTAATCAACAGGAAGAAGATGCTGTGATATGCAAATGATTAGCTTTTCAGAGCATTCACACAAGGTAGGCGCCGGTGGCGGCACCTACTACATGCTGACATGAGGAAAGTTTCCAACCGATTTCTCATACACAAACAGCAGTTGACCGGCGTTGCCTGGTGAAACGTTGTTGTGATGACTCGTGTAAGGAGGAGAAATTCGTACCATCACGTTTCCGACTTTGATAAAGGTCGGTTGCCCGCATCCCGTGGTCGCGCGGTAGCGTTCTCGCTTCCCCACGCCCGGGTTCCCGGGTTCGATTCCCGGCGGGGTCAGGGATTTTCTCTGCCTCGTGATGGCTGGGTGTTGTGTGATGTCCTTAGGTTAGTTTGGTTTAAGTAGTTCTAAGTTCCAGGGGACTGATGACCATAGATGTTAAGTCCCATAGTGCTCAGAGCCATTTGAATCATTTGAACCAAAGGTTGGTTTATCGTATCGCGACATTGCTGCTCGCGTTGGTCGAGATCTAATGACTGTTAGCAGAATATGGAATCACTGGGTTCAGGACGGTAATACGGAACGCCGTGCTGGATCTCAACGGCCTCGTATCACTAGCAGTCGAAGTGACAGGCATCTTATCCGCATGGCTGTAACGGATCGTGCAGCCACGTCTCGATCCCTGAGTCAACAGATGGGGACTTGGCAAGACAACAACCATCTGCACGAACAGTTCGAAGACGTTTGCAGCAGCACGGACTAATAGCTCAGAGACCGTGGTTGCGGTTACCCTTGACGCTGCATCACAGACAGGAACGCCTGCAATGGTGTACTCAACGGCGAACCTGGGTGCACGAATGGCAAAACTTCATTTTTTCGGATGAATCCAGATTCTGTTTGCAGCATCATGGTGGTCGCATCCGTGTTTGCCGACATCGCGGTGAACGCACATTGGAAGAGTGAAGTCGTCATCGCCATACTGGCGTATCATCCGGCGTGATGGTATGGGGTACCATTGGTTACACGTCTCGGTCACCTTTCGTTCGCATTGACGGGACTTTGAACAGTGGACGTTACATTTCGGATGTGTTACGACCCGTGGCTCTACCCTTCATTCGATCCCTGCGAAACCCTACATTTCAGCAGGATAATGCACGACCGCATGTTGCAGGTCCTGCAAGGGCCTTTCTGGATACGGAAAATGTTCGACTGCTGCCCTGGCCAGCACATTCTCCAGATTTCTCACCAATTGAAAACGTCTGGTCAATGGTGGCCGAGCAACTGGCTCGTCACAATACGCCGATCACTACTCTTGATAAACTGTGGTATCGTGTTGAAGCTACATGGGCCTGTACACGCCATCCAAGCTTTGTTTGACTCAAGGCCCAGGCGTATCAGGGCCGTTATTACGGCCAGAGGTGGTTGTTCTGGGTACTGATTACTCAGGATCGATGCACCCAAATTGCGTGAGAATGTAATCACATGTCAGATCTAGTATAACATATTTGTCCAACGAATACCCGTTTATCATCTGTATTTCTTCTTGGTGTAGCAGTTTTAATGGCCAGTAGCGTAGGAGCATGTTTTAAGTATATTTGCTTGTCTCCTTCCTGTTGTTGCAGTTTTGATGATATTCGAAGTCCATAAACTAAAGTTCTGAATACCTTGTGATACTCTCGTTAATGTTGTTTTTATTCCGACATTACTGAGAAATATCGATACAATTTTGGGTACTGGTACTTGAGCAAATATCGTATTGAATCTTGTTTTGAATCGTCCCTCAGTGGAAGGATGCCAAACATGTATGAGCAGTTTATAGAGCGGAGCTTGCCAGTGTGGGGCTGCTATTGGTGCCGGAGAGTCAGCTCCTGCCCCAGCGGCCGCCGCCTCCCATCGACGGCCGCCGCGGGACGGGGCGTCAGGAAGTGTCCGGCCGTAAAGTCGCCGTAATCCCCCAGGGCCGCGAGGTCCCAGCCGGCGCGCTAAGCCGCCGCGACGGCCGACCGGAACGCTCAGCTCTGCCGGGACACGCCCACCGCCCACGGGCCGCCACTCGTTCTCGCTTATAGCGGTATTCCCGCCACCACTGCGGGTGTCGAGCCATCGGAATCGTAAATACTTCTGTACTCTCCAAATACCTGCAAGGTAGTATCAAATTTCGCTGACATTATACACTCTGCTTACAAAAGTCATATCTCCTAATATAGTGTGGGAGCTAACTTTGGCCTTTCAGATTACGCTGATACAATAGCTCCCTACTTAGCAATCATATACAACCCCTCGCTCACCGATAGATCTGTACCTACAGATTGGAAAATTGCGCAGGTCGCACCAGTGTTTAAGAAGGGTAGTAGGAATAATCCATCGAACTACAGACCTATATCATTGACGTCGGTTTGCAGTAGGGTTTTGGAGCATATATTGTATTCAAACATTATGAATCACCTTGAAGGGAACGATCTATTGATACGTAATCAGCATGGTTTCAGAAAACATCGTTCTTGTGCAACGCAGCTAGCTCTTTATCCGCACGAAGTAATGGCCGTTATCGACAGGGGATCTCAAGTTGAATCCGTATTTCTAGATTTCCGGAAAGCTTTTCACACCGTTCCTCACAAGCGACTTCTAATCGAGCTGCGGGCCTATGGGGTATCGTCTCAGTTGTGCGACTGGATTCAGGATTTCCTGTCAGGAAGGTCGCAGTTCGTAGTAATAGACGGCAAATCATCGAGTAAAACTGAAGTAATATCAGGTGTTCCCCAGGGAAGCGTCCTGGGACCTCTGCTGTTCCTGATCTATAAAAATGACCTGGGTGACAATCTGAGCAGTTCTCTTAGGTTGTTCGCAGATGATGCTGTAATTTACCGTCTAGTAAGGTCATCCGAAGACCAGTATCAGTTTCAAAGTGATTTAGAAAAGATTGCTGTATGGTGTGGTAGGTGGCAGTTGATCCTAAATAACGAAAAGTGTGAGGTGATGCACATGAGTTCCAAAAGAAATCCGCTGGAATTCGATTACCCGATAAATAGTACAATTCTCAAGGCTGTCAATTCAACTAAGTACCTGGGTGTTAAAATTACTAACAACTTCAGTTGTAAAGGCCACATAGATAATATTGTGGGGAAGGTGAGCCAAAAGTTGCGTTTCATTGGCAGGACACTTAGAAGATGCAACAAGTCCACTAAAGAGACAGCTTACACTACACTCGTTCGTCCTCTGTTAGAATATTGTTGCGCAGTGTGGGGTCCTTACCAGGTGGGATTGACGGAGGAAATCGAAAGGGTGCAAAAAAGGGCAGCTCGTTTTGTATTATCACGTAATTGGGGAGAGAGGGTGGCAGATATGATACGCGAGTTGGGATGGAAGTCATTAAAGCAAAGACGTTTTTCGTCGCGGCGAGATCTATTTACGAAATTTCAGTCACAAACTTTCTCTTTCGAATGCAAAAATATTTTTTGAGCCCAACCTACATAGATAGGAATGATCATCAAAATAAAATAAGAGAAATCAGAGCTCGAACAGAAAGGTTTAGGTGTTCGTTTTTCCCGCGCGCTGTTCGGGAGTGGAATGGTAGAGAGATAGTATGATTGTGGTTCGATGAACCCTCTGCTAAGCACTTAAATGTGAATTGCAGAGTAGTCATGCAGATGTAGATGTAGTGGAGCAGCTTGACGTGGAATGGTCTCAAAATGTCGTCGGAAGATCCGTGCAGAAATGTAGAGCTATGCTGCATCTATAGCTGTCCATAATGCGAAAGTGTTGTAGGTGCAGGATTTTGTGCACGAACTGACCTCTATTAGGTCTCATAAATGTTCGATAGTATTCCTGTCGCGCTGCCTGGGTGGCCAAACCATTCGCCTGAACTGTCCAAAATGCTCTTCAAACTGCGACGTAACGCGCTCTTTCGCACATCGACGGCAGTTCTGCAACATAAATTGTCCACCTACCTCGATACTGGTGCACATCAGCACACGTAACTCCTGACTGCAGCTATTTAAGAGATCTCAGAAAAGCAGTGTTGAAGAAACTGAGATTTCATAACTACACGTCGGAGGCCGCTATAAGTACAAGAAGCTGAAAATAGTCTTGTGAACTCTAAAGAATAAATCAGAAATGGGTTGCTGTTAAAATTTCTAGGTTCAAAGGTCCTTTTAAACTTGCATTTGCATTTTGTTTTTGTTTGCTATTAAGCAAGATCAACACCCCCATGTGTTCAGATCATTAAAGTTCCTGTTCACAGTCCTCGTCACACTCAACCAGCCAGAACTTTTCCTATCCAATTCCGATATCATTTACGAGAGTATCACAGTCAATAAACTGCTATTTATTTTTGCACTCGGCATTCAGTGTTTGTCTTTAAATAAAGTTTTTGCTCGCCATAAATACTCAGTAAAAAAAAATCTACTTAATACCGCCACGCTTTTAGTTCAAAATTTACAAACGTGATTTTCTCCAGAACAAAATATCTCTCGACTCTTAAAATTTCACAAACAGTTCATGGTAAACACCAGCTACCTTTACCACTGTACCGAAACGCGGAAGTCACAATATCACTTACACATAATGCGTGCAGACACTTTCAGCATGACCGCCTCATTTGAAAGCTAGTCCATCACTTCCTTCTTCTCTCTCTGCCTCTAGAAGCCCCTCTATCTCCTGCGTTAGGTGACAAACGCTCTCACTTCTGGCTGTACATAATTATGGCCAATCAGAACTGACTTTCAGGGCGCAGCTCGCACCAAAATCTGGCAAGAACCAACCACTGCTCTCAGCTGATTGACGTCATTAAAATAAGCAACTCAAAACTCTGTTGTTAAACAAATAAAACTAAATAAACTTTAAGCTGTACTTCACTCTGCAATTTAACTACATAGTCGCGAACGTTCTGGCTGTCGCTTACATATTCAAACATGCTTCGACATCCGTCATCCACTAGTAGGGGAACCACTGGTGGATTCGTTCCCACGATACAAAGCTGGAACACTTGCAAGTTCCTATAGAGAATTACAAACTGAAAATTTAATATTGGCGAGTGTCCCACATACACTCACACAAGTACTTTCTTTCACACTCACCGTAACAGAAAACATAAATATCTATTTGAAATTCTTAAAGTTAATACTACAGCAAAATTATGAAAGGTTTTCTAAAATGAGAACTTTCCAAATTTGAATCTAAACACTGAAGGTGTTATCATATCTTTTTGATTTAGTTTTTTAAGTGTTGGATAATTACGTTTTTTCTGACTTTTCTTTTACCTATGGTGCAACTGGCTCTGAGCACTGTGGGACTTAACATCTGAGGTCATCAGTACCCTAGAACTTAGAACTACTTAAACCTAACTAACCTAAGGACATCACACACATCCATGCCCGAGGCAGGATTCGAACCTACCACCGTAGCAGTCGCGCGATTCCGGACTGAAGCGCCATGAACCGCTCGGCTCGGCTGGCTCTACCCTATGTTTCACTACGTTAATGCCACCTGTCTTATGCTGAGATACGGTTTTAAGAAAACCTAACTGTTTATACATTGTTCATTTACAGTTCTTAGGTGCAGCAGATGCTGTTCCAGTTTTATTAGTACACTTGAATATATTGCAGGAGTCTTCAATGTGTTTCCACCTTCTTTTACAATCCTCACCTGTACGAAAATTACGTCATACGTTTTACATGTTAACATTCAAATATTAATCACAATTTCTTACGCATGTCATGTACATTTACTAAGCACATAATGTCTATACAAATAATGATCTTTTTTTTTTTTTTTTTTTTTTTTTTTTTTTTTTTTTTTTTTTTGTTGCCACAAGCTCAGTACATATCAGACGTCTGTATCTCCCATATCGTTGTGAAAATTTTGAACGTTTTGAGGAAACATCAGTTACCAGTAGTTACGCTAAATTAAAATGCTTTTAAGCACATGGAACAAGGTTTCTGGCAGAAAGGGAAAATACCAAACTGTGTGGGTAGTATTGATGTCAAAGACATGTGCGTAATAGCTCCAGATAACAGTGCACTTTTTTCTTCAAATACAATAATTACATTAGCATTATTCTCCTTACAATAGTGGACGCCAGTCACAAATTCATTGTTGTAGATGTTGACTGTTATGACAAAGAAGGTGACAGCCGTATTTTTCAAGAATCCGAGATGGTGAAAAAGATTGACATGAACAAATATAATTTCCATGCATCCAAATGCCTTCCAAACACTGGTATTTTAATGACGCACTTCATAAGTGGCGGAGAAACAGTTGCACTTAGTAATTACCTGATGAAGGCATACTCTCGAAGATTGGATTGGAAAAAAGAAATTTTTAACTACAGTTTGTGTCATACTCATCGATTAGTAGAAAACACCTTCGGGTTACTGTCTTAAATATTTAAGGGTTTTATACGCCAATTTCAATCTTACCAGAATCAGTTCATGACCTGACTATAACAGCTGGTTGGCTACATAATATTCTGCGAGACGCGTACCTTGAAATCAGACAGTTCCCTTCTATCGATGAGAAAAACCGACTCAGTCACAAGTATGGCCAACTGACACATAACTGAGGTTTTTCAAACAGTGTGAGATTTGGGGCGAGAGACGAGATTAAACATTTGTTTTGTAGTACACAGAATGGAGTATCACGGCAAGATAACGCTATAAATCATGGTAATTGATCTTCGTTGAACTTTTGTACTTAATTTGAATACTACCTACAAGTAAACATAAACCAAGATATACATTTTTTTGTACTTACGAAATTAATTGATTCTGTATCATGTTTCTGCATACTTACATAAATACGAGTAAACGGCAAATAAAATGGTTACATAAAAAAATAATACTTACTGTTTTGATAGAGCTCCTTCCCTATATTTTTTCATACTGTCTTCGCAAGAGTAATTTCGTAAGCATCTAATTTGAAGCCATATAGCTGGCGGTTGGCACAGATCATATTGATCACGTTTCCGTCTTCTTTGCGAGTAAACCGGATATTCACCTCGGCGATACGTGACACCACTGGTTCGGGAGGAGTAGTGTCGAACATAGCGTGCGCGACAGGTGCAGACATGATGTGCAGCGCGACACTTTTCGTACGACCTCAGATACAGAATAACCCTTAGTTCCCACTTATTTGTCCGCAGCTCGTGGTCGTGCGGTAGCATTCTCGCTTCCCACGCCCGGGTTCCCGGGTTCGATTCCCGGCGGGATCAGGGATTTTCTCTGCCTCGTGATGACTGGGTGTTGTGTGCTGTCCTTAGGTTAGTTAGGTTTAAGTAGTTCTAAGTTCTAGGGGACTGATGACCATAGATGTTAAGTCCCATAGTGCTCAGAGCTATTTGAACCATTTTCCCACTTATTTGTTTTTGCTGTAAGTTCAGTGGTAACCCGTGTTCCCACTTCTAACTTGTGCTGTCAGCTCTGTTAGAGTATGCTAACTACATGCAAATTGTCAACGGGTGTGCGAAAGCGGTTGTATTTCTACCTTGTTAGTCAATCAATGCAGAAGCGCAGTTTCCGCGTGAAAACGAGCCACTGTCTCGACAGTCACAGCGTTTTTTGTACAGTGTGCTTTCCTTTTGCGTGCGAAGTGACTTGTGTCGTATTTATCTACTTTTACATTTGTGAGGGAGATAGTATTCGTGTATATTTGCTGAATTTGACTGAAAATTACGTAAATATTACAAGGTAAATTAGTGGGAATTATTTTTCCCACTGAACTTGGGTGAAGTGCAATGCATATGGCTGCATAATTGGCATCGTAGTTATTGTTTGTTTCTTATTGTTTAGAATGCCTGGACTGATGGCAGAAGATGTTTTCAGTATTTTGTATGCTTTACCAGAAGATGTAGAAGATTCAGATACCGATGCTGACTCTGATGATGATTTTCAGTCACCAAATACTTCACAGATATGCTGAAAAAAATACTAGGCTTAGCAGGGGAGAATTCGAATTTTCTGTCAGGTCATGTGTTGCTGCAGTGAAGTGGCAGGATAGCAAACCTGTTTGCATACTATCAAATTACCACAATCCAAACACATTACAACTGTTTTGAGAAGAAACAAAGATGGAAGCAGAAGTGAAGTAAGTATTCTGCCCATTGGCTGTGGCAGAGTATAATAAAATAATGGGAGGAGTGGATAGATTTGATCACCTGCGTGAACAGTATGCTGTAGGCTATCGTTCATGGAAGTGGTGGCACAGACTGTTTTTCTTTCTTGTAGATTTGGCAGTTGTCAATTCCTACATTATGTGGAAGCTACAGAAGACAGAAGCAGACCAGCTAACAATTAGATTGTACTTGGCAAGGCAGCTTATCTCTGGCTTCTCAAATCGTACGAGAAGAGGAAGGCCTGTTCATTTTCAAACACCAAAACGAGGTGTGTCTGGAGTACCAAATGAAGTTTGTCTGGAGAAAGTTGGAACTCATTTCCCTACAAAAGGTACAACAAACACAAGATGCAGCCAATGTAGCACCAAGAGCAAAGAAAAGAACAAAACTAATGGGCAGCAACTGTCGGGTACCTTTGTGTGTAGCACCATGCTTCTCTAAGTTCCATAGTACATCACCTTAGTGAACTCTAAGGACAATATGAACAAATACTAATATAAATGTAATGTTTAACATGCTTTTTGTACTAAAAAAAAGGATATACATTTTTTTTTAAATTAGCAAGAGAAGTTACTCCAGAGTTTGGTGGGAACAATAGTTCCCACTAATTTTTTTATACTCTTAGGCTAAACTCTCACTTTTAAGGTTTAAACTATGATTTTATGAATGGTTCCTTAGCCCAATAAAGTGTTCATAAAAAGTCTACAACTTATGGAAATAATTTGGTCACTAAAGGGATAACATAAACCAGAGGAGTGCCGCTGTCACCGGCGACACTTGTTGCCTGTCTCTGTCGATTTTAGCTGTCGCTGCGTTTGGAATGCTACCTTAGTGTTATGAGGGTCTGCGCCAACAAGTCCTGCTGAGTTCCAATGCCCGCGAACAGGCTGCAGCCACTGTCTAGTAGAGTTGTGGCGATTTGTGAATGAGTCGTTCATTTGAACGACTCTAAATAAATAATCGTAACAATCGAATCCTGATACGAACGAATCGTCGTTCAAAAGAATCGTAAGAACGATTGCGTGTTTCCGAGTCTTGACGATTCCAAGTTCCAACGATTCAATGATTCTTAGTACGCTGTGCTTCGAAGGCAACTTCCCAATCTTGCTGAGTCGTGCCGAATGATTACGACCCCAAGATGGCAGTCAAGTGGAGGATGCGTGTGAGCAAAGGAAGTATACGATTGAATCCTACTGTTTAGAAGTATCTCGTCTTCTCACGTAAGTAGTAGTGACAGCGACAAGTTCTCAGACAAATTAAAAGCAAAATACCTATGCTTTGTATTTAGAAGAAATGAAAGTTAATCTAAATTTGCAGTGTGGGAGGGCTGTCAGCTGCGTTATGAATTACAAGGGTAATGTGGACTTGGAAAAACATCTTAGCACTGAAAAACATAGGATGATATGAGCCAAACCACGTCTGCCTCACCATTTGTTACTATAAAACAGACATCTGTAGTTAGATACGTTCAAGCCACACAACCAAACTGGCATACCACATAATTTTGCACCACCTTTCGCACAAATCGACTCCTCTTTCCTGGCGTACTGAAATAAAACAATAGATGCAATCAAATCAAATGTGACCTTTCATCAATTAAGGCATTACACGTATAATTCGAGAATCACACTTGTAATATCATATGCATGTTTACTCATAAATAAAATATTTCTGGCATATCTTACCATGACTCAGTTCGATTCTAAACCCATTGACAATTTCAGACATGTCCTGCCATCTGTGAGTAAGATGTAGAACTTTTTGCATTTCGTAAGAATCGTGCCATCGCAGACTAGAATGAATCGTGAAAGAATCGTGAACGAATCTAGGAATCGATTCCCAATGTGAGATTGAATCGTAGGAATCGAATCGGGAAAAAGAATCGTGTTGCCCAAGTGTACTGTCTAGTCGATATTGTCGCGCTTGTGTCCTACGTCAACTAATCACTTCACTGCCTAGAACTGAAAGGCATTTATGTACCCACGAAAAAATTCCACCTAGCAGCGTCCTGTTTGTCTCAAAGTAATAACTAACAGACCGTGAGCTAATTCCTAAAATAATGGGTACATTATTATTTTCTATTTAAACATGGTGTTTAGTGAAAGGATGCTGATCGTTTCCGAATAATCAAAGGTTAACAGCGACAAACTTAACCATGGTCCAAAATAGACAGATTTGGTGGCTTTAAAGCAGTTTTGATAAAATATATTTCTTTGTAAGTTATAATTATAAGTAACAAAAAATACCTTTTGTGGGGTCACCGCCAGACACCACACTTGCTAGGTAGTAGCCTTTAAATCGGCCGCGGTCCGTTAGCATACGTCGGACCCGCGTGTCGCCACTATCTGTGATTGCAGACCGAGCGCCGCCACACGGCAGGTCTAGAGAGACTTCCTAGCACTCGCCCCAGTTGTACAGCCGACTTTGCTTGCGATGGTTCACTGACAAAATACGCTCTCATTTGCCGAGACGATAGTTAGCATAGCCGTCAGCTACGTCATTTGCTACGACCTAGCAAGGCGCAATTATCAGTTGCTATTGATATTGTAAATAATGTACAGACAAGAGCTACGTTCAACATTAATGGATTAAAGTTAAGTATTCCACCAGTTACCTACTTTTTTCTGAAGTCTAAATTCCTTGTCCTGTTCCAGACCTCACGCCAGCCTGCGTGAGCTTAAACGCGTGCCTTTCGGCTTCCTCTAAATTTAGTGGGTTGATCTCCTGCAGCCCACAACACCTTTCATATGTGTGCTTGTTGAATATACTCGTATTACAATATAAATGACTATCTACTTAGATCATGTAAAAATCTGTCACTAAATTAATTGATACCCCTGGGGGACAAACTATATAATTAGGGAATTGCTTCCCCGGCCAGCAGAGAAAATGATTCAACAATTGGTTAGAGACTACAAATTTGATTTCAAGAGAAATAGTTGCACAGTAAGCACTTTATTCAAATGTAGCAGCTATCAGAAGAAAACGAGATTTTAACGCAGACCACATTCGTTCTCGTTATAAATTATAAAAATTCTAATCTAAGATTATGTGACAAATATTTATGAGTCGTCTGAAAGGATTTTATTTTCTTTTATAGTTGTCGTGAAGACGTGTACTGCAGAAATATCCGGTAGTATAAAATCTCTCGTAGGTAACACAGAAAAATTCAAAGAAACTCTGCATTAATGTGTGGAGATTCCATGTCATTCTCTTGTTGTATTTAGTCCTGCCCTACATGTTCGCTTTTCAAACCGAGTATGTATCGTCATCCCGCTCAAAACTCAAAAACTGCCTTCAACCATCCGTTACTGTATCTATGTCACTGTCTTGAGACTTTCGTCATGGGCAATAACAATTAAGAAAGTTCCTAAAATATGAATGCTAACAGAAATGTTTAGGTGAACACCTAGTGATACGGAGAATCAGAAAAGTGAAGAAATGCAGATGCGTTACAGAAATCCAAGTACTGAAGTTGAAAAGACTACTGTTGTTCGGGTGTGTGGCTAAAGTGCTTTGGAATGGAGTGCTTTTCCATAGTAACAAAGGACTTGGTCACCTGACGGGTATTTCAAGGTCAGGAAGATATAGAAAAAGATAAGCGTAGATCCAAAACTTAGTGGAAAATCGGAATACTAGGTGGAAATGTACGGTCGATACACAAGATGGAACCCAGTGGTATATTGAAAAGACGTAAAATTGATTTGGTTCATGCCCTTACAAGTGTAACGCTTAGCAAAATTGTACGCTAAAAACATCGCGAATTCTCTTGCCAGCGTCACGATAACATCATTAAAAGTAGTACTTTAACATTATGTTTTTCCCCATGAACGGCTTACTGATTAATAATAAACAGAATGAAGGTAAAATTTTTTATGTGGCTTACAGATTAAGATTTCAGAGTCGCAGGCCATTGAGTAAACAGTCTCACACTATTTCATCTCCTGATGAAGACTGAATATAGACCTGGAGGACAAAATGCACTGGCGGAAGGAAATCCCAACAAAAGACAGTAATTAATTTAGAATAACGTTATTTTTGGAATACACTTGCGTAGATAACAAACTTAATTGATTAACGTTACAAATTCACAAGTTAATGTAAGCACGAGAAAAGCCACTGGAAATGCTAAAAGCTGGCGCACTAATAACAGATATGACCACCAGAATGTTGAATGCAAGATTGCAGACGTGCATGCATTGTATAGCACAGGTGCCCGTAACACCTGGTCGGTCAATACAGAGACGGTTAATGCTGGCTGTGGATAACGCTGTAGCTATCGTCCGATGATATCCCATCCATTGGAGACAGATATGGAGATGGAGCATGACAAGGCAACATGTTGAGACTCTACAGACCATATTGGGTTACCACAGCACTCTATGTTGTTGTTGTTGTTGTTGTTGTTGTGGTCTTCAGTCCTGAGACTGGTTTGATGCAGCTCTCCATGCTACTCTATCCTGTGCAAGCTTCTTCATCTCCCAGTACCTACTGCAGCTTACATCCTTCTGAATCTGCTTAGTGTATTCATCTCTTGGTCTCCCTCTACGATTTTTATCCTCCACGCTGCCCTCCAATGCTAAATTGGTGATCCCTCGATGTCTCAGAACATGTCCTACCAACCGATCCCTTCTTCTAGTCAAGTTGTGCCACAAGCTCCTCTTCTCCCCAATTCTATTCAATACTTCCTCATTAGTTATGTGATATACCCATCTAATCTTCAACATTCTTCTGTAGCACCACATTTCGAAAGCTTCTATTCTCTTCTTGTCTAAACTAATTATCGTCCACGTTTCACTTCCATACATGGCTACACTCCACACAAATACTTTCAGAAACGTCTTCCTGACATTTAAATCTATACTCGATGTTAACAAATTTTTCTTCTTCAGAAACGCTTTCCTTGCCATTGCCAGTCTACATCTTATATCCTCTCTACTTCGATCATCATCAGTTATTTTGCTCCCCAAATAGCAAAACTCCTTTACTACTTTAAGTGTCTCATTTCCTAATCTAATGCACTCAGTATCACCCGACTTAATTCGACTACATTCCATTATCCTCGTTTTGCTTTTGTTGTTGTTCATTTTAAGCGCTCTATAGCCCAGCGTTATCTTGTTGGAAAACTCACCATGGAATGCTATTCATGAATGGTCAATCTCCAAATTACCAGGCAAATGTCCAGTCTGGGTTCTTGGAATAACATCGTAAGAGCTCCTGCTGTTATACAAAATCACACTCTAGACCATAACTCAAAGTGTATGCCCAGTGTGTCTGTCCTGCAGACAGGTTGGTTTCAGGTGCTCGCCTGACTTCCTTCTAACCAACGCACGGCCATCACTGGCACCGAGGCAGAACGGCTTCCACCAGAAAACACGACAGACCTCTGCTTCGCTCTTCAAGGAGCTCTCACTTGACACCACTCTTGGCGCAAAAGGGGATGGTTTGGGGTCAGTGGAGTGCACGGAACTGCCGTCAAAGTAACTGATTTGCAACAGTTTGCTGTGTCACTGTTGTTCCAACCGCTGCTCGGATTGCAGCTGCAGACTCAGAACAATGCCCCACAGCCATACGCCAAAAACGATAGACTTTCTTTATCGGTAATGCCACGTGGCCGTCTGGAACCTGGTCCTCTTGCGTCTTCCCGTGATCACCGCTGCCAGCAGCCACGTGCTACATTCTTGCCAAGAGTTTCTACAATAACGTGAACTAACATCCATCTACTCGTAGCTCTTAACGACCTCGTTCAAACTCAGTGAGCTGCTGATAACGGCTTCTTCAGCGTAGAACTCTTCACTAAAACAACGCACTTCCTCCAATCTAAAATGTAGCGTATTAAAAGCAAGTCTCACTTACATCTTCATGGTGACGCTATTGACGCCACTCTTATGCGACTGGCGCGAAGTTTGAATAGACGTCATCTTTGAAAAGTAGAAACACGCCCATCAATTTCGTTTATCTTGCACCACTCCTTCTTGGTGTTGGGATTTTTTCGTCAGTCAACAACTAAAAATTACACTGACTCTTTATGTCTTGATGAAGGCAGTAATTAGGATATTACACTACTGGCCATTAAAATTGCTACACCACGAAGATGACGTGCTACAGACGCGAAATTTAACCGACATGAAGAAGATGCTCTGATATGCAAATGATTAGCTTTTCAGAGCATTCACACAAGGTTGGAACCGGTGGCGACACCTACAACGTGCTGACATGAGGAAAGTTTCTAACCGATTTCTCATACACAAACAACAGTTGACCGGGGTTGTCTGGTGAAAAGTTGTTGTGATGCCTCGTGTAAGTAGGAAAAATGGGTACCATCACGTTTCCGACTTTGATAAAGGTCGAAATGTAGCCTATCGCGATTCCGGTTTATCGTATCACAACATTGCTGCACGCGTTGATCGAGATCCAATGACTGTTAGGAGAATATGTAATCAATGGGTTCAGGAGGGTAATACGGAACGCCGTGCTGGATCCCAACGGCCTCGTATCACTAGCAGTCGAAATGACAGGCATCTTATCCGAATGGCTGTAACGGATCGTGCAGCCACGTCTCGAATCCCTGAGACAACAGATGGGGACGTTTGCAAGACAACAACCATCTCCACGAACAGTTCTACGGACTTTGCAGCAGAATGGACTATCAACTCGTCGGCCGATGTGCCTGCGGTTCTAGGCGCTTCAGTCTGGAACCGCGCGGCCGCTACGGTCGCAGGTTCGAATCCTGCCTCGGGCATGGATGTGTGTGATGTCCTTAGGATAGTTAGGTTTAAGTAGTTCTAAGTTCCAGGGGACTGATGGCCACAGACGTTAAGTCCACATAGTGCTCATCACAGACAGGAGCGCCTGCGATGGTGTACTCAGCGACGAACCTTAGTGCACGAATGGCAAACGTAATTTTTTCGGATGAATCCAGGTTCTATTTACAGCATCATGATGGTTGCATCCGTGTTTGGCGACATCGCGGTGAACGCTCATTGGAAGCGGGTATTCGTCATCGCCATACTGGCGTATCACCCGGCGTGATGGTATGGGGTACCATTGGTTACACGTCTCGGTCACCTCTCGTTCGCATTGACGGCACTTTTAACAGTGGAAGTTACATTTCAGATGTGTTACGACCCGTGGCTCTACCCTTCATTCGATCCCTGCGAAACCCTACATTTCAGCAGGATAATGCAGGATCGCATGTTGCAGGTCCTGTACGGGCCTTTCTGGATACAGAAAATGTCCACTGCTGCCATGGCCAGCACATTCCCCAGATCTCTCACTAATGAAAACGTCTGGTCAATGGTGGCCGAGAAACTGGCTCGTCACAATACACTTGTCTCTACTCTTGATGAACTGTGGTATCGTGTTGAAGCTGCATGGGAAGCTGTACCTGTGCACGCCATCCAAGCTCTGTTTGACAATGCCCATGCGTATCAAGGTCGTTATTACGGCCAGAGGTGGTTGTTCTGGGTACTGATTTCGCAGGATCTATGCACCCAAATTGCGTGAAAATGTAATCACATGTCAGTTCTAGGATAATATATTTACTTTTGAATACATTATGGGAGTGACAGTGAGCAATATGTTACATATATTTACTATTAAAAGCAGTCTTGATCATGATTTGTTTATTAAGGTGACCGATCTCCTTCAGACCATTGAGTAGGAACCTCTTTCTGCTGGAATGGTCTGAAGATCAAGACTGCTTTTAATACTAAATATAATATATTTGGCCAGTGAATACTCGTTTATGATCTACATTTCTCCTTGGTGTAGCAATGGTAATGGCCAGTAGTGTATAAAGTTGTGGTAGCTCCTACAATCCGTGCGGATATAGTGAAATGCAAAGCTATGCAGCAGCAACAATATTTTTATTTATTTTTTTTTGAAATTTGACATTCTTATCAACCTGTTTCATGTAGCAAGGAGTGACGATAATGACATTTCTTACATCTGTGTCATAGTACATAACTCCTGTATTTTCAGAGCTACTGGATGTGCCTGTGTACCTAAAACGGAGAAACCAGAAACTGAAAAACTTCAAAGCAATAGCACCTTGTAGCTTAAATATGTTACATGGAAATTTTTTGGGACATTACATATGAGTGAAAAAATTCATAAGGCATAAAATGCCTTTAACACGATTCTTTCACACTGTTGTGTCAAAACTACGCCGGAAACTCGCTCGATCACAAACGTAGCGTTTGTCCAGTTAGTTACTAAAACTACAAGATTTCTTACTCAAAATGTCTATGCTTGTGACTGAACAAACTCCATAAATGTTTTTGGTCTAATGCGATCAGACGCGTAAGTGTAATGGCTCTCAGGTAGTGCAAATATTTACAATTATGACACTGGACATCAAGGCAATGGTTGAATCAAATTCAGAAAACCATTACTATATATCCATTATTCACTCTACGCCGCGTCTGTCAGTATTTCTACATAAAAAATGAACGCTATGGTGATTATTCCTTTTGTTTTAGGGCTAATAAAAACTTTTTGATTCCACCGCAGAATAAATTACGAGGACAAGTCAAAAAGTGACGGTGGTTTTGAACAGAGTTTTATTTGTGAAAACAGGGTTTCAAGTATCGTCATTTCTTTGCATACTGTACGCACTTCATTCATCTCATTACAAGCTTCCTAATTCCGTCTTGGAAGAGGCTCTCTTCGTCGTGTACATGCACTCGTGGACCGTCTCTACAACCTCATCAGTTGAAGAAAAGTTGGCCTCACACAGGTGCTTCTTATCGGACCAGAAAGTTGAAAATCATTCGGAGGTAGCTCAGGACTATACGGTAGGTGCTGCCAAAGTTGGTTGGTTGGTTGTGTTGGAGAGTAAAGGGACCAAACTACAGGGTCATCAATCCCCTGCCGAAGTTCAAAACGAAGATGTTGAGTACACAGGGTTGTCTTATCCAGCTGCATGAAGGGAGACATTACCCTGAACATAAACCAGATAACCATATCTTTTCAAAGCGTTCCTCTCCTCTTCGTTTTGATGTTGAGTTTCAGATCTTACAGTAGCTCACAGAAGCTGTGACTCTTCCTGTTTGACCTTTAGAAGTATGATGAAGCAGCGGTTTATCGTGTACCTAATCTTTAATGCTGTGCCGCGTACACTTTGGCTAATAGTGATGGACCTGCGTCTGGTAGTAGTTATTATGCGATTGAGAAAGTGTTCCTCTTCCTCTTCAAAAAGGTTTAAATATTATTCATACGCTTCCAAATGATTCCTTGTGTGTAAGTCTGCCAAATGAGTTGGTATCCAACCAGCAGGAACGTTTGAGGCAGTTCAGAGGTTCATTGACGATTGAAAATACTGACTTGTTGCTGATCTTCAGCTATATGCAGTATCATCATTCCCAAAAAAATTGCTCAACGGCCTTGATATTCCTGTCCGTTTCGAAGTGGATGGTGAACGAAACGCTCTTCGTGGCAGATGAATACTCGAGCACTGTCAAAACGATTTACACATCGGTAATATTTTTTTGTACTAAGACAGCTTCACCAAGCTGCAGTTGGGTTTTGCAGCAATCTTCGAAGCCATAGTCCCTTCTGAGTACGGAAAATAAGACACTACTTTTAATTCTTCCTTTTCCAAAAGAAAGGCCGGCACTCAGAATAAAATTATCTTACATCACTTTGAATAGAGCTACTCACTGAGCCAAAGCAGTTAACACACAAGAACAGCAGTGGAACTAAGGCGCACCTTATTGAGTCAGCAGCGTCAAATTATGGAACAGCTATAATTGCCGTTACTTGTCGGGTTGTCCTCGTATAGATTCAGAAGCACGCTTTGTTCAGTTTCTGTATAACGGCATTCGAAAGTTTGTATGTCGTTACATTGCGCCTTCAAGCGGATAAAACGTCATAAATCCTAGCAAACACTTTTGCCGAAAACAATATTTCCTTGTTTTACAGTAAGCGGCTATAGAAGCGCCGCCGGGAATGGCAGGAATTTACTTGCTTCCGCAGTGCACGTGACCGAAAGTAGGTACCAAGATTGCTGCCTCCGGGCAGCATTTAGGCCAACGCTCGGCCACCTATCAGCATTTCACTCCGAGCCAGGACTCCAATTCGGGCATCCTGTCATCACTGACGCCGCCGTCTCCGCCACCGAGCGGCCGCCAGCACTACGGACAACGACCTGGATCGCCGCGACGCCACTGACGGGTCAGTCTTCGTTGTTGTGGATGTGGTAAGACTTTGCTTAAATTGTTCCTATAGCTCATTGGATTGTAGACCGGTCCAAGGCAACTTTAACTCCGCGCATTGATGGAAGAACTGAACGCTTGACTAAACTTCGCTTCAAGACAGTCTCAATGAGACCTAGTATTTACCTTTATTTCTAAACTAGGGCCTTCAACTTACCAGTCTTGTATTATTATTCGTCAGGGTAGACGAACAGTGTTGCTTCGTTTTGGTAATAATATTCGACGTTGTCTGAGTCGCCTACGGCAGATTCTCCAAAAATAGACACCCCATAAAAAGGTACAATAGATAAAAAAAATTAAACGACCCACCACGAAGGAATTACCCGGATGAGATAGAAATCGGTACATCTGATGCTCATGTGCAAACCAATAAATGATTAAAGTTTTTTTAAAAAAATTGGATGATTTATTGAAAAGAAAGAGCTGCACAACATGAGCAAGTCCCTAACACATCTGGCTCTTATGCAAGCAATTATTCTGCTTATCGTTGATACACAGACTTGTTGGAAGTCCTCCTGAGGGCTATGGTGCCAAATTCTGCCCAATTGACGCGTTAGATGGTCGACGCCCAGAGTTCCGGTGAACTTGCCGTCTGACGTAGTGTCTGGCAAGTACGAAGGCAAGCAGTAGAAACTCTCGCCGTCTGGAGGCGGGTATTATAATACTGAAATGTAAGCACAGGTGGCATGTCATGAACGGTAACAAAACGGGGCGCGGAATATCGTCGATGTATCGCTGCGCTATATGGGTACCGCGGAAGACCACCAAACTGAAATCTGGTTTCGCAGGACAGAGCAGATCAGGTTGTGGAAAGGGGCCAAGGTCAATTACTGTTAGTTATACAAGAACACTCACAACTTGATTGCCCAAACCAATGCACAGTTTTCTCTTTAAAACAACAAAGATCAATTCACGGCTGAGGGCCGAAGGAACTTCTCCAGAATAAGTTTGAATGATTGCTTTTAAAACACAAAGATTTAGAGTAATGGCTGAAGGCCTTACTGACGCAAAATTACAATATCTTCTTGGCTAAAGGCCGAAATAATATTTAAGATCAGCTAAGGAATTTCTTTAAAAGTGAAGCATTTACAGATTCCGACTAAAGGCCATATTAAGGAAAATTCGAGTTAATTATTCGGCTGAAAGGCCAATAAAAAAATTGTCTTTACATAATAAAGAAGATGCTTTAAAGATAAGCTTTTACACAGCACAACAGAAAAAAATCTTAAGAAAACTTGAAGTATCTTGTCGGCTGAAGGCCCAAACAGTTACTCAAGAATAATTAAATACAACCTTAACATCAACATTTACATTTTCTAGAATTGAAGATAATTAAAGAGAAACCTTGCAGACAAGGATTTACGTTTTAAAGTCACTGATTCTGAAAAAACCGCGGCTGAAGGCCTAAATGCAGAGCAACAAGCATTTAAATGAAACACGGCTGAGGACCTAATCTTAAAGTTGTTATGTAGTTCTGCTGAAGGCCATACAGTAAACATAAAACAGACAATATTAATACACGGCTGAAGGCCTGGCACAGTACCTGAGACCAAATAAAATGATAATCACAAATAACAAACAGTGGTGCTCAGAAGTGTTCCAAGTGTCGGCCTAGGGAGGAAATTCTAACCACAGTTTAGGTTAGACAGACAGCCAGGCGTAACACTAAGCAATCGGGTTGCAGCACGAACTAAGGACGACTGGCGAACCAACCAACCGCCTAATCATTTCCCTTCCACCCGACCATCAGCACGAGAACCAAAGGTATCAGCGAAGGCGAGGATCGCAGCAGGAATATGTCTTAATAATTGGCGTATAAGGACAGTCAAGGCATAATAAACACTCAAAGAGAAAAAGAGAACAACACCAAGCTGTCGAACTACACGCCTTGCCAGACAGCATCAACTGGTGAGGAAAACACATTGCCGCAAAACTACGCTAACGACCAGGGCAGGTAACCGGAACGTTAACGGCCACAAGGCAGAAGATACCGCTGGTGCACTTCACTAATAAATTATAATCATTTCAAAGGTTAAACACCATACACAGGCAGACGGCAGCAGAATTTTGCCGACTCCATCACACCTTCATTTTGCTGCTTGCAGGGACAGCCCAGGATGAAACAACGAGCAATCAACGAAGAGATATCACAACGGCTGAGCTTTCATGACAGGTTCACTGATTACTCATCTCCAGTATGCAGGGACGGTGGGCGACAAATTTAGCAGTTCTCGCAACTAGTGCAACACAACTCCCGCTGCACATGCACACCGCCAGCGGCCCCAGCCTGATCACACGCCTCAGAGACTTCCTTGTTGCTCGGCCGCAACCGACCAACTGCCACACATACACCATGACACAGAAATATAACTGCCACACCAATTAAGTTACGGCAGTACTAGTATCAATAAATGCTGCTGCAACTGATGGAGGCAAGTGAGCAACTCGTTCAGATAGTAACTGATGGAGGAATAAGACGTCACTCGATGGTGACAAAATGCCCAAAAGGAAACATGCCATCAGCGCGAGTCGACCACGGCTGTGAAAAGAAATGGCTGTTGGGCGGCATAGCACGCGACAGTTCAGTTGGTGCCTACCTGCTGCCTGGGGCGTCTCCA
This sequence comes from Schistocerca piceifrons, assembly GCF_021461385.2. Classification (NCBI taxonomy): domain Eukaryota; kingdom Metazoa; phylum Arthropoda; class Insecta; order Orthoptera; family Acrididae; genus Schistocerca; species Schistocerca piceifrons. The sequence continues at coordinate 239,448,743 of NC_060143.1, forward strand.
GACATGCCTTCGCTGGTCGTCAAGAGTCAGTTCGAAGCGGGACTCATCACTGAAGACATTTCTATTCCAGTGAATGAAATTCCAGGCCGAAGATTTGTCTGGACGTTCCAGACAGCGGTGGGATACCAGCCTGACTGTTGCCCAGCATTCGACCCTACAACCAGGTGTGATGGTCTAGGGTGCCGTTTCTTTTCACATCAGGACCACTTTGGTTGTCATACAAGGTACTCTCACAGTACAGCAGCACGGCGACGGTATTCTACGCTTGGTTTGGTTTCCATTCGTGGTAAGCTGTCATGGGATTACATTTCAGCAAGATAATGCCCGCTGCCCTCGGCTAGAGTTTCTGGTACTTGTGTTTGTGCTTGCCAAACCATACCTCGGCCAGCGTGTTGGCCGGTTCTCTCCCCAACTGAGAACATCTGGAATATTACGGGCAGGGCCCTCCAACCGGCTCAGGATTTTGCCGATCTAACTTTACAATTGGACAGAATTTGGCATGAAATCTCTCAGAAGAACATGAAACAATCACTCAATCAATGCCTAACCGAATAACTGCTTGCGTTAGGACCAGAGATTGCCCAAAGTGTTACTCACGTGCTCAATACCTTTCTCTTGCATAAATCATCCAGTTTCTCTAAAATTGTAATCATTTGTTTGCCTGTACTTGTACATACATCTACCATTTTCCGTCCCATTCGGATAACTGCTGCGTGGTGCGTAGCGCCGGCCGGGGTGGCCGAGCGGTTCTAGGCGCTACAGTCTGGAACCGCGTGACCGCTACGGTCGCAGGTTCGAATCCTGCCTCGGGCATTGATGTGTGTGATGTCCTTAGGTTAGTTAGGATTAAGTAGTTCTGAGTTCTAGGGGACTGATGACCTTAGCAGTTAAGTCCCATAGTGCTCGGAGCCATTTGAGCCATTTTTTATGCGTAGCTTTTTTGTGTCTTGGAGTGTTTTTGTACCTCAATGTATAAAATTTCAAGTGCAACGTTCTCTTTACTAATGAACACGAGTGCAGTTCGGAACAGGTTGTTCTAGATTAGTGATAACGTTTTGTTTCCTCGGTGGAATAAAGTTAGATAATTAATCATTGCCGGCCGGAGTGGCCGGCGGTTCTAGGCGCTACAGTCTGGAACCGCGCGATCGCTGCGGTCGCAGGTTCGAATCCTCCCTCGGGCATGGATGTGTGTGATGTCCTTAGGTTAGTTAGGTTTAAGTTGTTCTAAGTTCTAGGGGAGTGATGACCTCAGAAGGTAAGTCCCATAGTGCTCAGAGCCATTTGAACCATTTTTGAATTAATAATTTGCTGTTTCTGAGTACCTATATACTTCTTTGGCACACACTGAATCCACGCATCACAGCGCCTGAAACCAAATGGTGAAGCTCATTGATTTCTTGGAGTATTGTGTGGTAACTCCTTTTCTACATCTAATAGTGAACAACGAGCATAATATCATGAACAATTGGCAGAATGAACACGAATAATGCAGCGTGATATGACACAGTGATTGGAGGAGGGGGGGGGGGGGAGGGTCACTGATATTTCTTAGGTTGTGAAACATGTCTGTATCATGAAAACGAAGTGGCAAACAATCGGTCTCTAAAGAACTGGGAATCGGAAGTGAATTCGTGGCGCTAATGTACAAAAATCAACGTGAAAAGTCACGAATCTTTTGTCTATGTGTTGTAAGATTGTTTGAACATAGTAAATATTGCACACGGTTGGGTTTCGTGACTACTGAAATCCATTCGGTTCAAATTCTTCAAATGGCTCTGAGCACTATGGGGCTCAGCATCTGAGGTCATCAGTCCTCTAGAACTCAGAACTACTTAAACCTAACTAACCTAAAGACATCACACACATCCATGCCCGAGGCAGGATTTGAACCTGCGACTGTAGCGGTCGCGCGGTTCCAGACTGAAGCGCCTAGAACCGCTCGACCACACCGGGCGGCAAATCCATTCGGAAAACCTGCCGAACTGAGTCAATATCATAACGTTACAGCTGTATCTGGCCCGTCGAGATGCCCTGATTTAGCCATCTAACCACTATGAACGAGTGTTTAGTGTGTCAGTATGATCCTGAGATACAGGAGCAAAGCAGTCAGAGGAAACATGTGGATTGACGACCGCTGAAGAATGTGAAGACCGAAGCTGCGTGACGGTACTGGCTACTGGAATTAAGGAACAAAATGAGTTCAACAAACTTGATTTGATTAGGAAATGAGACACTTGAAGTAGTAAAGGAGTTTTGCTATTTGGGGAGCAAAATAACTGATGATGGTCGAAGTAGAGAGGATATAAAATGTAGACTGGCAATGGCAAGGAAAGCGTTTCTGAAGAAGAGAAATTTGTTAACATCGAGTATAGATTTAAGTACCAGGAAGCCGTTTCTGAAAGTATTTGTATGGAGTGTAGCCATGTATGGAAGTGAAACATCGACGATAAATAGTTTGCACAAGAAGAGAATAGAAGCTTTCGAAATGTGGTGCTACAAAAGAATGCTGAAGATTAGATGGGTAGATCACATAACTAATGAGGAGGTATTGAATAGAATTGGGGAGAAGAGGAGTTTGTGGCACAACTTGACCAGAAGAAGGGATGGGTTGGTAGGACATGTTCAGAGGCATCAAGGGATCACCAATTTAGTATTGGAGGGCAGCGTGGAGTGTAAAAATCGTAGAGGGAGACCAAGAGATGAATACACTAAGCAGATTCAGAAGGATGTAGGCTGCAGTACGTACTGGGAGATGAAGCAGCTTGCACAGGATAGAGTAGCATGGAGAGCTGCATCAAACCAGTCTCAGGATGAAGACCTCAACAACAACAAGAAGCTTGATTTACCAGAACAATAATTGTACACTTTTTTATATCTTTGCTCCCGTCCAAGATAGAATGTTCAGCTCCACACCCTCAGTGTACATGTAAATTAACAGTGCAACGGTGTTCCTGAAAAAGATAAGTATTATGAACACAACACAAAAATCCTTTACCAACATCGGTAACATCTATATAGCCAGTCATGCACCAGAGTCGGTCTCTTTAACACACTCAGTCGTGGCAGTATGCTTTTTAAAGTTTACTAAACTTTCCTTGCAGCCATTCACTTTAAGGGAGCCCGTTACAAATTCTGTATCCAAATATCTACCATTCACACTTGCCAGTCACATTAACACAGTTATGGAAGTCTGTATCTAATCACAATGCTCCTATAACCATTAGTAAAACATCGGTTCACTGTATGTGCTGAAGCTAGTCACATTTTCGTACTGGCCATATCTTCTCTCCCGGTACAGCTGAAACCCAACGCCAGCAAGCCATACGTTCCACCACTCCAAGGTGCACTCCTTCCACTAGAATAAAGGATATATCCATTGCGGTCGGCTGTCCTCTAGAGGCAACACACCGGTACTCGTCTAGCAGCAAACTTCGCTACACTCCGCCGTCCTGCAGTATCAGGGAACTCGCTTCACGGTTCACAGCGCACTCCTCATTCCCCACCCGTCGCCACTAGATACCGCTCCTTCCACCAGAGGAGGAATACCATCGACACCTAGCGACTTATCAATCCAGAGTAGTGCCAACCTCAGTATTAACGGAAGAGGAATATACCTCTACATCTACATTTATACTCCGCAAGCCACCCAACGGTGTGTGGCGGAGGGCACTTTACGTGCCACTGTCATTACCTCCCTTTCCTGTTCCAGTCGCGTATGGTTCGCGGGAAGAACGACTAAGCCTCCGTGCGCTTTCGAATCTCTCTAATTTTACATTCGTGATCTCCTCGGGAGTTATAAGTAGGGGGAAGCAATATATTCGATACCTCATCCAGAAACGCACCCTCTCGAAACTTGGCGAGCAAGCTACACCGCGATGCAGAGTGCCTCTCTTGCAGAGTCTGCCACTTGAGTTTGCTAAACATCTCCGTAACGCTATCACGGTTACCAAATAACCCTGTGACGAAACGCGCCGCTGTTCTTTTGATCTTCTCTATCTCCTCCGTCAACCCGATCTGATGCGGATCCCACACTGATGAGCAATACTCAAGTATAGGTAGAACGAGTGTTTTGTAAGCCACCTCCTTTGTTGATGGACTACATGTTCTAAGGACTCTCACAATGTATCTCAACCTGGCACCCGCCTTGCCAACAATTAATTTTATATAATCATTCCACTTCAGATCATTCCGCACGCATACTCCCAGACATTTTACGGAAGTAACTGCTACCAGTGTTTGTTCCGCTATCATATAATCAAACAATAAAGGATCCTTCTTTCTATGTATTCGCAATACATTACATTTGCCTATGTTAAGGGTCAGTTGCCACTCCCTGCACCAAGTGCCTATCCGCTGCAGATCTTCCTGCATTTCGCTACAATTTTCTAATGCTGCAACTTCTCTGTATACTACAGCATCATCCGCGAAAAGCCGCATGGAACTTCTGACACTATCTATTAGGTCATTTATATATATTGTGAAAAGCAATGGCCCCTAATACTCCCCTGTGGCACGCCAGAGATTACTTTAACGTCTGTAGACGTCTCTCCATTGAGAACAGCATGCTGTGTTCTGTTTGCTAAAACCTCTTCAATCCAGCCACACAGCTGGTCTGATATTCCGTAGGCTCTTACCTTGTTTATCAGGCGACAGTAAGGAACTGTATCGGACGCCTTCCGGAAATCAAGGAAAATAGCATCTACCTGGGGGGGCTGTATCTAATATTTTCTGGGCCTCATGAACAAATAAAGCGAGTTGGGTCTCACACGATCGCTGTTTCTGGAATCCATGTTGATTCCCACAGAGTAGATTCTGGGTTTCCAGAAATGACATGATACGCGAGCAAAAAACATGTTCTAAAATTCTACAATAGATCGACGTCAGAGATATAGGTCTATAGTTTTGCGCATCTGCTTGATGACCTTTCTTGAAGACTGGGCCTATCTGTGCTCTTTCTCTTTTCCAATCATTTGGAACCTTCCGTTCCTCTAGAGACTTGCGGTACACGGCTGTTAGAAGAGGGGCAAGTTCTTTCGCGTACTCTGTGTAGAATCGAATTGGTATCGCGTCAGGTCCAGTGGACTTTCCTCTGTTGAGTGATTCCAGTTGCTTTTCTATTCCTTGGACACTTACTTCGATTTCAGTAATTTTTTCGTTTGTGCGAGGATTTAGAGAAGGAACTGCAGTGCGGTCTTCCTCTGTGAAACAGCTTTGGAAAAAGGTGTTTAGTATTTCAGCTTTACGCGTGTCATCCTCTGTTTTAATGCCATCATCATCCCAGAGTGTCTGGATATGCTGTTTCGAGCCACTTACTGATTTAACTTAAGACCAGAACTTCCCACGATTTTCGATCAAGTCGGTACAGAGAATTTTACTTTCGAATTCACTGAACGCTTCTCGCATAGCCCTCCTTACGCTAACTTTGACATCGTTTAGCTTCTGTTTGTCTGAGAGGTTTTGGCTGCGTGTAAACTTGCAGTGAAGCTCTCTTTGCTTTCGCAGTAGTTTCCTAACTTTGTTGTTGAACCACTGTGGGTTTTTTCCGTCCCTCACAGTTTTACTCGGCACGTACCTGTCTTAAACGCACTTTACGATTGCCTTGAACTTTTTCCGTAAACACTCAACATTGTCAGTGTCGGAACAGAAATTTTCGTTTTGATCTGTTAGGTAGTCTGAAATCTGCCTTCTATTACTCTTGATAAACAGATAAACCTTCTTCCCTTTTTTTATATGCCTATTTACTTCCATATTCAGGGATGCTGCAACGGCTTTACGATCACTAATTCTCTGTTCTGCGCTTACAGAGTCGAAAAGTTCTGATCTGTTTGTTATCAGTAGGTCCAAGATGTTATCTCCACGAGTCGGTTCTCTGTTTAATTGCTCCAGGTAATTTTCGGATAGTGCACTCAGTATAACAGTATAATGTTACTCGATGCTCTGTCCCTACCACCCGTCCTAAACATCTGAGTGTCCCAGTCTATATCTGGTAAATTGAAATCCCCACCTAAGACTATAACATGCTGAGAAAATTTATGTGAAATGTATTCCAGAGTTTCTCTCAGTTGTTCTGCCACTAATGCTGCTGAGTCGGGAGGTCGGTAAAAGGAGCCAATTATTAACCTAGCTCGGTTGTTGAGTGTAACCTCCACCCACAATAATTCAATACAGGATAAGCTACTACTAACAGCGACAAACACGCCACCGCCGGTTCCGTGCAATCTATCCTTTCTAAATACCGTCTGTGCCTTTGTAAAAATTTCGGCAGAATTTATCTCTGGCTTCAGCCGGATTTCTGTACCTATAACGATTTCAGCTTCAGTGCTTTCTATCAGCGCTTGAAGTCCCGGTACTTTACCAATGCAGCTTCGACAGTTTACAATTACAATACCGATTGCTGCTTGGTCCCCGCATGTCCTGACTTTGCCCCGCACCCTTTAAGGCTGTTGCCTTTTCTGTACTTGCCCGACGCCATCTAACCAAAAAAACCGCCCAGTCCACGCCACACAACCCCTACTACCCGTGTAGCCGCCTGCTGCGTGTAGTGGACTCCTGACCTATCCAGCAGAACCCGAAACCCCACCACCCCATGGCGCAAGTCGAGGAATCTGCAGCCCACACGGTCGCAGAACCGTCTCAGTCTCTTATTCAGACCCTCCACTCGGCTCTGTACCAAAGGTCCGCAGTCAGTCCTGTCGACGATGCTGCAGATGGTGAGCTCTGCTTTCATCCCACTAGCGAGACTGGCAGTCTTCACCAAGTCAGATAGCCGCCGGAAGCCAGAGAGGATTTCCTCCGATCCATAGCAACACACATCATTGATGCCGACATGAGTGACCACCTGCAGATGGGTGCACCCTGTACCCTTCATGGCATCCGGAAGGACATTTTCCACATCTGGAATGACTCCCCCCGGTATGCACACGGAGTGCACATTGATTTTCTTCCCCTCTCTTGCTGCCATATCTCTAAGGGGCCCCATTACGCGCCTGACGTTGAGCTCCCAACTACCAGTAAGCCCACCCTTTGCGACCGCCCAGATCTTGTAGACAGAGGGGCAACATCTGGAACAGGACAAACAGCCATGTCCGGCCAAATAACAGTATCAGCCGGAGACAGAGCCTGAACCCGGTTCGTCAGACAAACTGGAGAGGCCTTCCGTTCAGCCCTCCGGAATGTCTTTCGCCCACTGCTACACTTCGAGGCGACCTCCCTCTCTACCATGGGTGAAGGGTCAGCCTCAATGTGGGCAGTATCCTGGGCAGCCACAGTCGTAGTCCGATCGGGGGATGCGTGGGACGAGCTGGCCGTCCCCGACAAACCCCGATCCGGACCCCTACAGTGATGTCCATTGGCAACAGCCTCAAGCTGTGTAACCGAAGCCAACACTGCCTGAAGCTGGGAGCGAAGGGACGCCAGCTCAGCCCGCATCCAAACACAGCAGTTGCAGTCCCTATCCATGCTAAAAACTGTTGTGCAAAGAACGTCTGAACTAATCTACAGAGAGCACAAACAATTCGACACAAAATTTAAACGGATATTAAAATACAAGATTGCCTAGTAAATGCAGTAATGCTGCTACTTGCGCTCTGCTGACACACTGCTCGGCAGCGGAAGGAGACTACGCGATTTTATACTATTCAGGTACTAAAACGCGATGCTACAACTCTCAAATACTATAACACGCCCGAAATTTATGAATTAAACAATGTAAGTACCCAAAAACACGCAAAGAAATTAAGAATTAAACTATGTAACAAATAAGTGAGCTAAGCGTTTACGACTTGCTGCTGGCACCTGCTTATCCAACGGCGACAGGGAGCCCACTGTCACCCGTGGCCCAGCATCAACGAGCAAAGTTAGGCAGAGGTTATTTTGGTACGACCACGATGTGATTCTAACAGATTATGTCAAATAGTCACAGTAAACTACTTTTGAAAGCTCCTGATGAGGTTAAGGGAGGCTTTGTAGCTGAAGCACCGCCGAAAGCTGCCGAGAGGGGTGTATTTTCTCCAGGATAACACCCTAGCTCATTCTGCTTAGAAGACAATGATAGATGCTGCTTCTTCGGCTATCAAATTTTACATCAACCCCTTACTCTTCTCTTTCTGACACATTTCATGTGGTATTGGTTGTATGAATATTGTCTAGGAATTTAAAGATTAGAATATACAAAACTATTATTCTACCAGTTATGCTGTATGGGTGTGAGACTTCGTCTCTCACTGTGCAAAATGAAAAGCCGTTTCGAGTATTTGAAAACAAAAGTTTGATGAAAATTTTCGGAGCAAAAAGGAATGACATTAGCGGAGAGTGGCGAAAATTGCATAACGAATAGGTTCACGTACTCTATTCAAGCCCTGACATAATCAGTATTATTAAATCACGTAGGCTGCGACGGGCAGGTCACGTAGCTCGAATGGATGAGGGCAGGGCAGCGCGCAGAGTACTGGTAGGGCACTTAGAGGGAAAACGTCCTGTGGGGAGACCGAGGAGTAGATGGGAGGACAATGTGAAGGCTGATGTAAGGAGCCTAGGTATTGAAAGTGAATGGAAGGAAATAGCCCAAGATAGGGACAGATGGCGAAAATACGTTGCTGCGGTAATGGACTCTCGAGTCCGGTACGACCAGTGAGTGAGTGAGTGATTGGTTGTATGGGCTCTTGCTTATGCACAAGCGTAAGGCTTCTTGTCAACAACCCACATCTCTTGTTTTGGATCGGCCTTCTGAGATTTTTCGATGTCTAAATGTACCGAGCAGCATTTACGGTCTCCCCTCGCGATAAAAATTCGCACAGGAGGACACCACGTCGATAGTTGAAGACAGAGACTGTTGCTTAAATTTGGTGTTCAATGGTGAATCATTATGTCGCCAACACAGGGTTTGTTGTTTTGTTCCTGTTGTGGCATGCGACACCCATCATCCCCAGGGACGATATTATCAAGAAACACATCACCTTTCTGTGCAAACCGCTGTAGGAATGTCAGTACTGCGGCCAGAAACCAAGCCACCGGGTGGCAATGTCGTGTAACAGGGAGCGAGACACCTGGAAGGAATGAACAGAGTTCAGAAATTGTGAAGCGCTAGCTCTTACAAAGTCGCTTACTGAACACTTTCCATCAGTTCTGGCACCACTAGGGACGGTCTTCGTCGTGAGTATTGCTTCGTTCTTCAGAGAACTGCCTGCACCACTGTTTGACTATACTGTCGCTCATAATGTCGTGTCCATACACGCGGCACAATTGGCGATAGTTCTCTGATGGACAAAACCCATATGTCATCAAAATTAGGATAACTGCACGAACCTCGCAGTTGCTGGATGACAGAGCAGCTATTTATCTTCGCAGTTGTTGGGAGACAGAGCAGCTATTTTATCCTAATACTCTGCGGTAACCACTGCCGTCACAAGACTGAGACTGCACTGCATTATTCCGACGTACCTTCTCTCCACTCCTGCACTTGCGCATTCCTATCCGAGTGCTATTGCCATCTCTGAATGCCATCGTAACTTACTTTCTGGGTGCACCTCATACTGCAGTGGCACCACGTGGTTTATTCAACATTCTTCGGACGAAAAAATCATTAGGAGGCAGACATTTTCAAAAAGATGAAGAGGTGACTGTTGGTTCAAATGGCTCTGAGCACTATGGGACTTAAATTCTGCCGGCCGGTGTGGCCGAGCGGTTCTAAGCGCTTCAGTCTGGTACCACGCAACCGATACGGTCACAGGTTCGAATCCTGCCTTGGGCATGGATGTGTGTGATGTCCTTAGGTTAGTTAGGTTTAAGTAGTTCTAAGTTCTAGGGGACTGATGACCTCAGATGTTAAGTCCCATAGTGCTCAGAGCCATTTGAACCATTGAACTTAACTTCTGAGGTCATCAGTCCCCTAGAACGTAGAACTACTTAAACCTAACTAACCTAAGAACATCACACACATCCATGCCCGAGGCAGGATTCGAACCTGCGACCGTAGCGGTCGCGCGGTTCCAGACTGTAGTGCCTAGAACCGCTCGGCCACTCCGGTCGACGGAGACTGTTGGGATGGAACCTTTCCTGAATACCTAAAATTCAGATTCCTTTAACCAATCTCTCCCGCCAAGTAGTTCATCGTTGGTAAAAGTCAATATCTAATGCAGGCTCAACACAATCTGCTAGTTTCATGGGTGCAGTTCTACTTTTTCGAGCTGACAACTGAAGCCTTATGAGAGCACCTCTCGCATGTCATTCGTGACTATCGATCACAAAGAAACAGACATTCTTCAGAATGGCAAGTGAGTCATTCGTCATTTGCACCACCCAGTCATAATGTGACTGACTGAGAACAGAGCAGTCACTGTTGGGATCCATGAAAAAAACAGTCTTCATCGTCACAGTGTTCGTAAATATGAAGGGACAGGGTTGGAAGTGTAATGGGTAATGAGGAAACGAGGGAGGCAGCAGAGCGGAGGAATGGGGCTACTCGGCGCTGCCTGGGACGGCCGCGACGTGAAAATTAATTAAAATGAAGGAATTCGGTAATTACGGCCGAGTAATGCCCCGATCTCCCGACGGTCTGCGTGTTGGGCGGCGGTGATGAGAACGGAAGGCAGCCGGGATATTCAGGTGCTCTTGTCTCCTCACAAAGAAGATAAAACTTTGCGGCTGTGAGCCTAGGTGCTGACAAAAAAAATGCCGTCGCCCTTTGATGCGGGGAGGCGAAGTGTAATTACAGCAGACACAAGAGCGCCCACACCAAGCTGAGATTAAAATCGTAAATTAACTGGGAAATAGGCAGCACAAAATAGTGAAGTATTGTACACAATTCACACGTAGAGCCTGACATGATATTGCCCAATACTGTGTAACATTTCAGTCGGATCCTCAGTGTACTTCAGTTAAATGTATTAAGCAAATCGTTGGACTACGCCGTCAATGATAGAACATTGAAATCAGCCACAATAGTGATGTATGCGTACGTAAATATGGTACCGCATCATACAGTAAATAACTATCACCGTGGTATCGGCCACGGTTAGACGGTAGCAGAAGACCCAGAAGAGGGCCACTGAAACCTTGACCGAAACGTTGGTGATTGTTATCGATCCGTGAACCACAGCACACGTTGCCCGTAAGTTCCAAAAAGCTGCACGAAAATGAGATTTCTCAAGGGGTCATCTCTCCGGTTCCGTTTATCACAAAGTCAAGGGATCAAGTGCCCTGGATACCCCTTGGCCTAGGGACCATTCTTATACCAGTTGGAAGAACGAGCATACTGCAGCTATCCTACAGAACACGATCAAAATTTAAACGTTGCACACTCCCAAGCACGTCGAGCAAATGGGTAGGTTCTTTTGCGATACATGTCGTCTCGGTGGGGTAAAAGCACAAACAGCTCAACAGCATTTCCAGAGAAAACCACGAATTTTTGGATTCCAAAAGCACCAATTATGGGGACGGCCACTTTTATACACTCCTGGAAATGGAAAAAAGAACACATTGACACCGGTGTGTCAGACCCACCATACTTGCTCCGGACACTGCGAGAGGGCTGTACAAGCAATGATCACACGCACGGCACAGCGGACTCACCAGGAACCGCGGTGTTGGCCGTCGAATGGCGCTAGCTGCGCAGCATTTGTGCACCGCCGCCGTCAGTGTCAGCCAGTTTGCCGTGGCATACGGAGCTCCATCGCAGTCTTTAACACTGGTAGCATGCCGCGACAGCGTGGACGTGAACCGTATGTGCAGTTGACGGACTTTGAGCGAGGGCGTATAGTGGGCATGCGGGAGAACTGGTGGACGTACCGCTGAATTGCTCAACACGTGGGGCGTGAGGTCTCCACAGTACATCGATGTTGTCGCCAGTGGTCGGCAGAAGGTGCATGTGCCCGTTGACCTGGGACCGGACCGCAGCGACGCACGGATGCACGCCAAGACCGTAGGATCCTACGCAGTGCCGTAGGGGACCGCACCGCCACTTCCCAGCAAATTAGGGACACTGTTGCTCCTGGGGTATCGGCGAGGACCATTCGCAACCGTCTCCATGAAGCTGGGCTACGGTCCCGCACACCGTTAGGCCGTCTTCCGCTCACGCCCCAACATCGTGCAGCCCGCCTCCAGTGGTGTCGCGACAGGCGTGAATGGAGGGACGAATGGAGACGTGTCGTCTTCAGCGATGAGAGTCGCTTCTGCCTTGGTGCCAATGATGGTCGTATGCGTGTTTGGCGCCGTGCAGGTGAGCGCCACAATCAGGACTGCATACGACCGAGGCACACAGGGCCAACACCCGGCATCATGGTGTGGGGAGCGATCTCCTGCACTGGCCGTACACCACAGGTGATCGTCGAGGGGACACTGAATAGTGCACGGTACATCCAAACCGTCATCGAACCCATCGTTCTACCATTCCTAGACCGGCAAGGGAACTTGCTGTTCCAACAGGACAATGCACGTCCGCATGTATCCCATGCCACCCAACGTGCTGTAGAAGGTGTAAGTCAACTACCCTGGCCAGCAAGATCTCCGGATCTGTCCCCCATTGAGCATGTTTGGGACTGGATGAAGCGTCGTCTCACGCGGTCTGCACGTCCAGCACGAACGCTGGTCCAACTGAGGCGCCAGGTGGAAATGGCATGGCAAGCCGTTCCACAGGACTACATCCAGCATCTCTACGATCGTCTCCATGGGAGAATAGCAGCCTGTATTGCTGCGAAAGGTGGATATACACTGTACTAGTGCCGACATTGTGCATGCTCTGTTGCCTGTGTCTATGTGCCTGTGGTTCTGTCAGTGTGATCATGTGATGTATCTGACCCCAGGAATGTGTCAATAAAGTTTCCCCTTCCTGGGACAATGAATTCACGGTGTTCTTATTTCAATTTCCAGGAGTGTAATTTCTATTCATAGCGACTCGTCGCAATTTTTGCCATATGTTCTTAATTTGATGATCTCGGGGACTCTTGAAACTCTTTCCCATATCATTATCGAGTACTGAGATTGAAAGGTTCAAACCGCACTTATGCACGCAACATATGCACGTAATACCCATTCTGAGGTGTAAACTTAGTTTCAACTGACGTAATCAGTACAAGGCAACGGTTCAGAGGTCATAGCAAGGGTTCTGATGCCTCAACATCCTTTGTACTTGCAAATCAGACACTGTAGGTGTAGCCTTTTCCTGCGAAGTAGTGCAAAGTGAATTTGCGTTGGATGGAAGAGATTTTGTGTTAACCTCATGTTATGTGTACCTGTTTGTTGTTTACACGTGTCAAAGTAACTAAATGTGTCGAAATATGTAAATAAACTGTCGAAAGTTTGCTGACCAACAGTATTAGTTTTGTTTAAGCGGCACAACCTGCTATAACAAGGAAAAGAAGGGCAGCAGCTGAGAAATGATACTGTGAGAGTATCCTCGTTTTTAAAGCATTCTGACAGAAAAGCTGGGAACCAGCTACCTAAAGTCTTATTCCGCCTTCCTCACCATATATTTTCGGATACGAATGTATTTACGCTTCTTGTGCTGAAACAGACTAGCGTAGAGAAAATGACGGAGGAAGAGGTAGGAGAGTGCCGATTCGAGGGAAAGAGAGAGGAGACAGTGGTGGTTTGAGAGAGAAAGTGGCAGTGAAAGAGAAAGAGGTATGTATAAAGACAATAACAATGGGGGCCTAAAAGAGAAGAGATAATGATGGTAAGTGAGGGACGGTGACAGCAAAAAAGAAAGAGAATGGTTGGAGATAGTACTAGTGGAAGCAAAAGAGAGAAGAGACAGTAGAAATTAAAAATGCGAATGGAGCCCATACATTGACTTGAGCGTTGTGGACCCCACCAGACCGGTGAATTTTAACTCAAAACAAATTTTCCAACTTTCCCCCATCGCCTACAACCACATGTTAAGGTTTGCCAATCTAGGGGTCAAAATATCAAGCAAACCATCTCCTAGGGCATGTGTGGAGAAGATACAATGGTAGTTGAAGAGAAAGACAGCAGACTGTAAGCGAGAAAGAAAGACATTATTTTATCCATTCTGGTTTCGACAACACCGCACATTTCTTCATGAATTGCGCTGTAGGAAATACTGCAACGGGCCACAAATTTTTTGAAACAATTGTACCATTACTAGTTCCGGACCTGAGCCCATCGTCAGACGGTAGCGTTCACTTCTTTGCAAGTTTTACGTTTCTGTCTTCTTGGAAAGTCCTTCTTTACAAATTAGAGGTTTGATTTTCTTTTACAATCCATACTGATCAATGAAATGAACTAAATACAATAGTTGTTGCTCTCAGCGACGTCAGCATTGCAGGTGCTGACGATGTTCCATCTCCCTAGTGCAGAAGCCGACTCCTGTGAGGTTCACCAACATGGATAGCTGGAGTGGGGCGAGTCTGCCTTACACTGCTAAATATGTGAAGTGTATCCGAAGATAACAAAGCGGTGTTTCTCAGTCATCAGTGTATCTACTGGCTCGCACCGGCCATACCATACCACCCACCCTACCGACTGCCGCCGGTACTCCTCAGATCTTTCACCCTCCCCCACCCCCCTCCGCCACCACCAAAGGTTTTGCTCTGTTGTCAGTCGAACAATCTCGTGACCATTCCAACCCCGCTTCTTTATATGCATCCGTCGTCCCTGTTAGTCCGAAATGATGTGCGTCTCTCACATTTGAGCAGATTTTAAGTATAGCCCCCCTAAACGTTTCATAAATTACCGCTTTTGTAGAGAGACTGCAGTTATCCATATAGTAACATTGAATCATACCTGGCTATTATTTCGCTTTACCAACACCAACTCCTTCTGCTTATTCCCCCTTTGTATCACTAAACGCCGCTCCTCCCAAATATTTGCATCGCTGGACTCACTGCCACTGAGCCTGTAAACAAAAGGCAGTACGATTCTACGTTTCATTAAGTGCACACTGTAGCTTTCTCTGCGTTAAGAGCAGGTTGGTAGTGTTCGATCGGAAAGCAGTCTAGTCCGCAGTTCGAGTCGGTGTCTTCCATTTTTGTTTCTCCGTGACACTTCCAATGAAAGAACTGTTGCACTCACCGAACTATACCTAATTTCAGACAGAGCAAAATATAACTAAAAACGAAAAATACTACGAAGCAAGTAAACTGCGATGTAGTTTTCGAGTGAAACACAACGAAACATTATCATATGCATTCAAGAGCTTCTACCCATCCTAAGTTCAATGCATGAACGCATTTGTTTCGAAAAATTACAAAAGACCTCTGTTAACTAATCTACATGTACATCTGAATCTACATGATTACTCTGAAATTCGCATTTGGCGTTCATAGAACTACATTCAATGTATTACTCGACGGTTCCACTCTGAAACAACGCTTGGCAAATACCACCTAAATCTTTCCGTTGGACCTTTGATTTATATTCTTTTACTAAGATGATCATTGATTTCTATGTAGGTGGACAGCAGCAAAATATTTTCTTATTCGAAAATTGGTGATTGAAATTTCGTGAAACGATTAGCTACAGCGAGAAAGCGTTTGTTTTAATAATTGCCACCCAAATTCGCTTATGATATCGGTGACACTCTCTTCCTTATTTTGTAATACATTCCTACTTCGGCGGGCACTCTTTGGTCACTGGGCAACGACACGAACCTTCTTCTTGACATATCATTCGATTCCCCTTTTGCATTTTCTCAAATCCAAAACTCCCATCGAGTTTCTTATCTTTTCCATCGTTTCGTCTGGGATTGTACGTCCACGGCGTAAGTGATCTTAACGAGTCAAGTAATAAACAAAAATCGGTATGTTAGGTTTGTTTATTTTTATTAGCCTCCAGCATAAAACAAAATATACGCCTTCTGAACGTCAGTACGCCTTCCATTACTTTTTCACGACACCATTACTCATCAGAAACGAATACATAGAGTGTCAGCCTAAGCTGCCAAATCATATTACCAGCCGTTTCTCTCTGCAATCTCGTGGTAACTGCTTTTAATTTCCCGAAACGCAGAGGCTGCTTGTTACGAAATTCACGTGGCATCAGCGAAACCAGACGTCAAAATTACAAAGTGCATTTTATATCAAATTGCTGTTGATATAATTTCAGGTGACACAGAAGCCAAATTTTAAGCAAAGGTGAAGTGGATCAAAACAGAATTCGGTGACCCTCATACACTGCCCGTACAGTTAAGATGTAAATCATGTTTAAGACATAAGGATTAAATCTGATGGACATGGTAAAACGTAAAAAAATACCAAAATAAAAAATGGAAAAGAACGTTTTTAATTAAATATCAAGAGATTGCAACTGATTACCAGATTTTACCAAGTAAACGTTATCGAATAATGTCGAAATTATAATTAATTACCAGTGATTAAACATCGTCGGTTAAATCAGCTGTACCAAAGTGTATTGACCACGTGCTTAGACTGAAATTCGTTAATTGCTTCCCAATGATTTTTAAAGAAAATTTAAAAAATATTAGTGTTCTCCTTTGACGAGATTAATTTAAGCAACTTATCCTCGACACTGTGTATCACATAACTGGGAATAAGAGATTGCTTTGCGTTTCAATAAATATCAATAATGTTGGTGACTATTTTTAAAGTAGAAACTTAGTGCGGAACCTAGGAAGACACAACGAGACCTGACAAAGTAAACGTAAGTGAAACAGACGTAACGTTTTTGAAGCAGTTACACATTAGAGCCGAAAGTGCCATATGTTAGGACCCACATTTGTTAGGTGAAAATTGAAGCTATAAAGGAAAAAAGGGCGTATAAATAGAACCAGTCGGTTAGGTGTACATTAAGCACTTTCTGTCAACCGTAGACTAACAGTAAGAGCGGAGAATTACATCACAAGCCTCTGAAACACTCCCCTCACGCCTGTGATGGATGGACACATGCCTGTGTCATCCATCCTCCTCACGTTCCATCATGTCTGTCTTCTTCTTCATCTGTAACATATTTTCCCACATCTATTGATGCCAGCGCCCTCAGTTTAAATCTACCTCTATGTGCACAGAATGAATTCTCCACTCTGCAGGAGAGTGTGCACTGGTTTGAAACTTACATGCAAGTAATCTACCGACTAAGCTATCCTAGTCCTATTCATGATCAATTCACAGCTTTACTTCAGTTGGTACTTCACAAAAGTTCTCCTGCACTCCTTGTGTGACTAGCACTAGAGGAAGAAAGAATATTGGGGCGACATGCCAAGGACGTGAGGTTACCTCTGCGTAATTTATCTTTGTTGTTCCACATTTCATAGCATGCATGTAGTAAGGAACATAATGTAATATATACATAAAACGAGGTTAAATGTAAAAAAAAGAGCTGGCCGGCGTGGCCAAGCGGCTCTGGGCACTTCAGTCTGAAACCGAGCGACCGCTACGGCCGTTGGTGGGAATCCTGCCTCAGGCATGGATGTGTGTGATGTCCTTAGGTTACTTAGGTTTAAGTAGTTCTAAGTTCTAGGGGACTGATGACCTCAGATGTTAAGTCCCGTAGTGCTGAGGGCTATTTGAACCTTTTTTTTTTGTTGTAAGAATAGACCTGTCAGCCCCAACCTTGCCCAGGAAAATAAATCTCATTTTAAAAGCAGAGTGTATGGGCATATGGAAGAGGTGGACAGAGTGGGGAGGGGGGGGCATGCATAACGGGCGAAGCCACAGGGCAACGCCTTGTAAACAACAAACAGAGAAACACCATATGACGTTCTCTGTTTCATTGATTACTTTTTTCAGCTGAAAACTGCCGACATTAACGAGTTGTCGAACAGAAATTTGTAGATACGTTTCTCTACAAAGGTTATTAAATGAATAGCATACAATTAAATATGTCAATAGAGTATCTATTAAATGGAATTTGATTATTTGCTAGAGTGAAAGTCAAAGTAATTTTACATTTTTCTTATTTGTTTTTCTATTTTCGAAACATTTCTCCAGTAGTTTTTATAAATGTGTATTTAATCCTTTTAACACAAAATTATTTCATAGCAGAATTCAATGGTACTGAAAAATGACAGCAGCTTAGTACTTAATCTGAAAAGTTCTTACCAAATAGGACGCAGATTGGCCTCTTAAAACGATGAAGTCTGCAGGTGTACAGATAGCTTCGATTGTACTCCAAGACTGTATTATTGGACCAGTACTAGCAAAAATACAAGAAAACGACATAGTGGATAACGTTGGCAGTTCCTTTAGGCTGTTTGCGGATGATGCTGTTGTTTTCGGCGAAGCAGTAAAGCTGCAAATTTGTAATGAAATTCGGGTAGTTATTAACATCAACAAACGTAGCGTACTGTGCTTAAATATGGGGAAAGACCCGTTATTGTTTGATTACAGGACTGGCAAATAGAAGGTGGAAACTGTGGTTATATCGGTAGTACAGCGTAATTTAAAACGGAACCACTACTTAATGCTAATTGTAGATAAGATAAAGGTGAGACAAAGATAAATTGGTAGTCTGAACAGGATATGAAGCTGTTGTTGTGGTCTTCAGTCCTGAGATTGGATTGACGCAGTTCTCCATGCTACTCTATCCTGTGCAAGCTTCTTCATCTCCAAGTACCTACTGCAACCTACATCCTTCTGAATCTGTTTAGTGTATTCATCTCTTGGTCTCCCTTTACGATTTTTACCCTCCACGCTGCCCTCCAGTACAAAATTGGTGATCACTTGACGCCTCAGAACATGTCCTACCAACCGATCCCTTCTTCTAGTCAAGTTGTGCCACAAACTTCTCTTGTCCACAATCCTATTCAATACCTCCTCATTACTTATATGATCTACCCATCTAATCTTCAGCATTCTTCTGTAGCACCACATTTCGAAAGCTTCTATTCTCTTCTTGTCCAAACTAGTTATCGTCCATGTTTCACTTCCATACATGGCTACACTCCATACAAATACTTTCATAAACGACTTCCTGACACTTAAATCTATACTCGATGTTAACAAATTTCTCTTCTTCAGAAACGCTTTCCTTGCCATTACCAGTCTACATTTTATATCCTCGCTACTTTGACCATCATCAGTTATTTTGCGCCCCAAATAGCAAAACGCCTTTACTACTTTAAGTGTCTCATTTCCTAATCTAATTCCCTCAACATCACCCGACTTAATTCGACTACATTCCATTATCCTCGTTTTATATTTGTTGATGTTCATCTTATACCCTCCTTTCATGGCACTATCAATTCCGTTCAACTGCTCTTCTAAGTCCTTTGCTGTCTCTGACAGAATTGCAATGTCATCGGCGAACCTCAAAGTTTTTGTTTCTTCTCCATGGATTTTAATACCTACTCCAAATTTTTCTTTTGTTTCCTTCACTGCTTGCTCAATATACAGATTGAATAACGTCGGAGAGAGGCTAAAACCCTGTCTCACTCCCTTCCCAACCACTGCTTCCCTTTCATGTCCTTCGACTCTTATAACTGAAATCTGGTTTCTGACCAAATTGTAAATAACCTTTCGCTCCCTGTATTTTACCCATGCCACCTTCACAATTTCAAAGAGAGTATTCCAGTCAACATTGTCAAAAGCTTTCTCTAAGTCTACAAATGCTAGGAAAGTAGGTTTGCCTTTCCTTAATCTAGCTTCTAAGATACGTCTTCCCCGAGGTCGGCTTTTGCCAGTTTTTCCATTCGTCTGTAAAGAATTCGCGTTAGTATTTTGCATCCGTGACTTATTAAACTGATAGTTCTGCAATTTTCACATCTATCAGCAAATGCTTTCTTTGGGATTGGAGTTATTGTATTCTTCTTGAAGTCTGAGGGTATTTCGCCTGTCTCATACATCTTACTCACCATATGGTAGAATTTTGTCAGAATTGGCTCCTCAAGGCCGTCAGTAGTTCTGATGGAATGTTGTCTACTTCCGGGGCCTTGTTTCGACGCAGATTTTTCAGTGTTCTATCAAAGTCTTCACGCAGTATCGTATCTCCCATTTCCTCTTCATCTACATCCTCTTCCATTTCCATAATACTGTCCTCAAGTACCTCGCCCTTGTATAGACCCTCGATATACTAGTCCACCTTTCTGCTTTCCCTTCTTTGCTTGGAACTGGGTTTCCATCTGAGCTCTTGATACGCATACAAGTGGTTCTTCTTTCTCCAAAGGTCTCTTTAATTTTGCTGTAGGCAGTATCTATCTTACCCCTAGTGAGATAAGCCTCTGCATCCTTACATTTGTCCTCTAGCCATCCCTGCTTATCCATTTTCCACTTCCTGTCAGTCTCATTTTTGAAATGTTTGTACTCCTTTTCGCCTGCTTCATTTACTGAATTCTTATATTTTCTCCTATCATCAATTAAATTCAATATTTCTTCTGTTACCCAAGGATTTCTACTAGCCCTCATCTTTTTACCTACTTGATCCTCTGCTGCCTACGCTACTTCATCTCTCAAAGCTACTCATTCTTCTTCCACTGTATTTCTTTCCCCCATTCGTGTCAATTGTTCCCTTATGCTCTCCCTGAAACTCTGTTCAACCTCTGGTTTAGTCATTTTATCCAGGTGCCATCTCATCTCCTCAAATTCCCACTGTTTTGCAGTTTCTTCTGTTTTAATCTACAGTTCATAACCAAAAGATTGTGGTCAGAGTCCACATCTGCCCCTGGAAATGTCTTACAATTTAAAACCTGGTTCTTATATCTCTGTCTTACCATTATATAATCTATCTGAAACCTGTCAGTATCTGCAGGCTTCTTCCATGTATACAACCTTCTTTTATGATTCTTGAACCAAGTGTTAGCTATGATTAAGTTGTGCTCTTTCATTTCTTAGCCCCAATCCATGTTCACCTACTACGTTTCCTTCTCTCCCTTTTCTTACTACCGAATTCCAGTCACCTATGACTATTAAATTTTCGTCTCCCTTTACTATCTGAATAATTTCTTTTATTTCATCATACATTTCTTCAATTTCTTCGTCATCTGCAGAACTAGTTGGCATGTAAACTTGTACTACTGTAGTAGGCGTGGGATTCGTATCTATCTTGGCCACAATAAGGCGTTCACTATGCTGTTTGTAGTAGTTTACCCGCACTCTTATTTTTTATACGTTATTAAACCGACTCCTGCATTACCCCTATTTGATTTTGTATTTATAACCCTGTATTCGCCTGATCAAAAGTCTTGTTCCTCCTGCCACCGAACTTCTCTAATTCCTATTATATCTAACTTTAACCAATCCTTTTCCCATTTTAAATTTTCTAACTTACCTGCTCGATTAAGGGATCTGACATTCCACGCTCCGATCCGTCGAACGCCACTTTTCTTTCTCTATGAAACTAACATACTAAAACCTCGTTCTACTGATGCGTGAGTGTGTAAGTAGACTGTTTATGGTTTTGTATGTTGGCAGCGTTAAAGACTTCATTAATATCACTGACAGTGCTGTGCGCCCTCTGTAAGAGGCTCTGTGGCTGGTCAGACTAGCAGTTTGAAGTCAATAGGTAGCAGTGATGGAGGTTAGAAGCAGTGTTAGCGTGAGCGGACGATCTGGACGTGTGTCCGTCATGGAGATTTAATATTAGTTGGACGTGGATTGTAAAATGGGGGTAATGGATGTCACGGACGATTATATGATTTTTTAAGTGGATGTCACTTGATTAAGGTAAAATCTGCAGAATACATTGTTTGCTCTGCAACAAAATCATTCCTTAGCTAACCACATGCCTATTAGTAGTTAGTGTAGTGTCGGTAGCTGGACCGACACCGTGATGTTGATCGCTGAAAAGGAATGCTAAACTAACGCTGTAGCCGATAGTGCACTCACGGCAGAAAGCAGGCGGGCGTGAAGTCTGGAACATGAGAACTTATGAATGAATAAGAAGAAAAGTATGTAGATACTTTTTACTTATCTTTTATTGATTCCTTGGAATACATCTCTCTTGAATACTCGTAAGCTATAGGCACTGATACAAATGGCTCCTTGTTAGTTCGTAGCCATTAACTTCTGATGGCTATTCTGTCTCTCGGCTAATGAGAGAGAAAGGCTTCGTACAACTGGGCGATAGCTAGGTTCGCGTACAACTGGGCGGTAGCTTGGTTCTCGTACAACTGGGGTCGAGTCCACTCTCGTATCACGAGACCTGCCTTGGTGGTGGCGCTAGGTCTGCGATCACAGTGGCGACACGCGGGTCCGACATGTACTACTTGGACCGCGGCCGATTTAAACTACCACCTAGCAAGTGTGGTGTCTGGCGGTGACACCACAGTTAGAGCCTTCAGTAGTTACAGTCTTTTTATTTAGCTGGCTGTATACTCACTGTACGTGCTTTAGTTAGTGTTATGAAATGTATGGGTTATTGTTAAGATTTCTTCTAATTCAGTACCATCCTTTTGTGTTAATTAATAGTCAGATTGCGTTATCCTTCTACATTGTGGGCCATTAATGAATAGAATAAGTTTGAACTGTATATGTCAGGGAAATATCTGTAGGTCAGTGTTGAAACGACAAAGGCAAGGAAAGTGACGGTACGTTCACATGTATTCAATTTCTCTCAGCAGTTTCAGAAATAAATAATGAAATTTCAAGTGTTGTCTCTCAGACTGGAATCCTTAGCGGGAAAGACTTGTAATTGTACAGTACCCTTACAAAGCTGTACCTTTACATAGTATCTACATAGTATCGATCATACTCTTTATGCAGCGATCATAAACTAAAGTAAAGACTGCAGTGCAGTCAACAGTGTGCGAGCGGGTGAGCGGGAGTCGGGTGTGCGAGAGACTAGAGATGGTTGCTTGGTAGCGAGGCCGGAGATAAGTGGCAGAATGTAGGTGTGAAGGCACACTGTATTTGATATCTGTTGAGTGTTTATAAATGTTGGTTTACAAAGAGTGTTTTAATTATTAAAATCCAGTATTTGAGAAAAGAGATGTTATCATTTAGTAGTTTTCCTTAGATTTCACAATAACAGAAGAGCATGCAATACATTTGATGCAAAATTAATTAAATTTAACTTCATGGAT
Source organism: Schistocerca piceifrons (assembly GCF_021461385.2). Lineage (NCBI taxonomy): Eukaryota > Metazoa > Arthropoda > Insecta > Orthoptera > Acrididae > Schistocerca > Schistocerca piceifrons. The sequence continues at coordinate 239,471,670 of NC_060143.1, forward strand.
GTTATAGACTGTTGGAGAACACAGGTAAGAGCAGTGCGTTTCATCTCTGGTTCGTTTAGTAAAGGCAAAAGCGTTGTGGTTTGCGGTTACAATTTCGATAGCCTAAAAATCTTAAAAAACTAAGCAATATATGATATCTTCTTTGCATATTTCGCGGAAAGAACATGGAAGACAATCAATGAGATTCTCATATTTATGATGATCAAAAGTCACCCTTCCTGTCCACCAGTCGCGACGTCAACAGAAAAGAAGAGAAAGAGACAATACCTGAAGTACCTTCAGCCAATCCTGATACGTGTTGTGCGGAAAATAGATGCAGATTTAGACGTATAAAAGGCTTTCAGTAAGATAGTCTAACCTGAACTCTTTCAAAGAAGATGATTCTGTGACTGTCGTTTGTAAATCAGTGTGTGATGTTCTGTTGTCGATCTGCAGAATGGTACGCCTTAAACTTTGATGAAATGGTAATTAAATCAAGATCCCCAAGCTGTCGACAGGCGTTGATATACATCAACGGGGGCAGTTGAAAATGTGTGCCCCAACCAGGACTCGAACCCGGATCTCCTGCTTACATGGCAGACGCTGTATCCATCTGAGTCACCGAGGGCACAGAGGATAGTGCGACTGCACAGATTTATCCCTTGTACGCTTCCCGTGAAACCCACATTCCCAACATAATGTCCACACACTACATTCGTAGTGCCCCTCCGCATTACACTCATTACTCTCAGGAGAAAATCTTACTGCGTCCCATAAGAATTCCGACATGTCAGAGAGAAGAGATAAGTGTTATGGGCAGGAGCACTACGCACTCGGCTTTATGTGCTGCGTCGACACTAGAGGATGCGGCATTTTTGGAGAGGAAAAGGTAGGGCTATAGGGGAGATAGGAGGCCCAATAAATATAACAAAAAATTGTGTGTGGACATTAAGTTGGGAATGTGGGTCTCACGGGAAGCGTGCCAGGGTCGAACTATCCCCTGTGCCCTCGGTGGCTCAGATGGATTCAGTTGGCTTTCAGCCGTGATACTGTGCGGACGGTCTTGGCGCACTGAGCAGCGCTCCGTAAGTGTTGTTTACCCGCTAGCGCACCGTTGCGTCGCTGTATTGCCTGATAGTACCAGTACCGACCCGCCATGGCGTTCTCATATCGACAAGCTACGATCAAACTAACATTCAACGCATCGTACACGAGACCGAAGGCTCATGAAATTGAACGGTTTCTTCCAGTCATCATGCACATAGAATCGCAAGAACTGATAGGCATTCATTTGTCTATTGTATCCAGCACAGTGAACCTAAAACTGATTGACGAAGCAGCCTGCGACAGACTCCTCCAACGATCTGCAAACGGCTTTCGCTTCTGTCATGCAGACGGTAATGTGAGCCTGGTAGCAGTTGACCGTGAGTACCGTGCACATTTTTGAACTACCGTTCGAAGTTCCTGCCAACCTTGTCTTCGATGCGCTGTGGCCTTACGGTTCAGTTCTGAGCCACACAGAGGAGAAATGAAACACATTCCAAACTTACCCGCCGGCCAGGGTGGCCGAGTGGTTCTACAGTCTGGAACAGCGCGTCTGCTACGGTCGCAGGTTCGAATCCTGCCTCGGGCATGGATGTGTGTGATGTCCTTAGGTTAGTTAGGTTTAAGTAGTTCTAAGTTCTAGGGGACTGACAACCTCAGAAGTTATGTCCCATAATGCTCAGAACCATTTTTTTTAAACTTACCCTGTCCTTGACGGGGTACTACAAGTGCGCAAAGAACCTAAGAAGCATGTTCCATCATATGTTTTCGTTGGTGGCTGCCGAGTAATTGTTATATACGATGATGGCCAACCGAGGATGTGCTCGGGCTGCGGCCAGGAGGGCCATGTTAGAACTGAGTGTCTGCAGCGCCGCCTCGTTCAGGTGCCCCGCAATGAACTTCCCCAACGATCCACGATGACCTCTCTCCCACTAACGTTTGTGGCGGCACGACATGATTTGATGGATGATGAAAACATGCTACCACCTCAAGCCGCTGCGAGCTCAGTTGGAGAGTCAGCGCCGCCGCCGCCGCCGCCGACGACGACGGCGCCGCAGCCAAACGGTACAGAGGTACCTGCAGCCTCTGCCCACCGCGCCGTTGTGGGCATCCAGCTGCCGTCACTGTCGGGATCGGACACAAGGATTCCCGTCGATCGAGACCGTGTCGAGGCCCGCCCTCCAGTGGATGTCGAATCTCGGACCCGCAAGAAAAAATCACCCAAGCGACACAAGAATAGGCGATTGTCAGTTGAAGGACGCGACAGGGGTGTGAAGCCGGCGGAAGGCATCGACTTCGTTGACGTGTCTACAGTTGCATGGATTCGAGTGGCCTCCTTCTCCAAAAGGCGCCTGAAGATAAGGAACACTCTCCTACATCCGGTGGACCCGAAAACGAGGCGCATTGGGTCGACTCCCAAAATGTGGGCTTCTGTGAAAGCGACCAGCCACCACTGACCTTACAATCCTCTCTCGGTGATTGGGCAGACGATATGGAGGCCGATGATGCACATAACACATCGATACCTCCACCAGAGCCCATGGCTGACATTCAGCCCAGAGGGCTCTGCCAGTCAGGGAATCATACGGCACAGTAATGCGCGGCATGCGTCTGGATGGCTGTGTGGTGTGCGAGATCACCTTGGGCTTGCACCAACACACTGCCTCCACCACTTGATATGTCTCAGTCGTACCGTGTGGGAACAGTCAATGTCAATGGTGTCCACACCACTGTCAAGACCCGCATGTTACACGACGTGATCAGAGCGGCAGACTTGGACATTTCCCTTCTGCAGGAGGTCCGTCCCGACAAGCGTTTAGACCTATATGGTTACACCACCTACAGCCTACCCTCTGATGATATCGCAGGAGGAACGGCCATCCTTCTCCGAGATGTCATAGACGCGACGGACGTGACATACTTGCCGAATGGGCGAGGCATCGCTCTCACACTTGGTGCAGTCCGGTTCGTGAACGTCTACGCTCCCTCCGGTACTTCTCACCGCGGTGACAGGCATGTCTTCCATTCGGGGGAGATAGCCCCACTTTTGCAAGGAAATATGGACAATTATATAATGGACGGCGATTTGAACAGTGTTCTGCGGCCCGAGGACCAGATACAGTATTACGTCCCATGCCCGCCTCTATAAGCACTGCTACGTGACCTCGTGCTCCACGACACATGGCTCTTACATCATGGGAATATACGCACTTTACCAGCCACTCTGCCAGTCGTCTGGACCGGATATACGTTTCGCGTGCCCTCCGCACAGCAGCTCGTGATGCAGAACTCTAGCCGACGGCCTTCACGGATCATCTCGCGTATATCTGCACTATCACCTTACCCCGACAACTCACAAGACGCAGCAGAGGCCCGTGGACGCTGAACGCCTCCCTCCTTCGCGTGTCGGCAAGCAGTTACTGACACGTGGCGTCGTTGTTTCAGGCGCCTGCCCATGTAGGCTATCACGTTGCTGTGGTCGCTGGGATGTGTCAAACCTGCACTCCGAAAGAGGAGGAGGAGGAGATTAGTGTTTAACGTCCCGTCGACAACGAGGTCATTAGAGACGGAGCGCAAGCTCGGGTGAGGGAAGGAAATCGGCCGTGCCCTGTCAAAGGAACCATCCCGGCATTTGCTTGAAGCGATTTAGGGAAATCACGGAAAACCTAAATCAGGATGGCCGGAGACGGGATTGAACCGTCGTCCTCCAGAATGCGAGTCCAGTGTGCTAACCACTGCGCACACTCCGAAAAACCTGTTGACCTACGGGTCTGACAGATCGTACTGGCAAAAGACAACATCGGGATTTTACTATACAGCGTTACGTGATCTGGCGACGCAACCGCCGTCATCCGAACGTGAGATGTCCGTAGAAAAATCAAAGCTCGTCTACTTCGCAACAGGGCACAGCAGCTAGAAGGTGTCCGCATCCGTGAGCGAGTGCTAGACTGCATCCCCAACGAAACGGCATCTGTCTATCACCATGTGCGCGGGAGACGCCACCGCAAACGTCAGCTTATTATGGCAGTAAACACGGATGAGGGCGGCGGCGCAGTGACGCAAACGGACATAGCACACACGTTCGCCCGACACTATGAGACCTTGTACATGAAAGATCCGCGAAACGTACGTGATTATGACGAGCTGTTGCACGATTTTCCCGTCCGTAGGGACGTGGCACCCGATGAAACCCTGGTGATGCCCATTACATCCGACGAGCTGACATCGGCCTTAGCACGTGGAGCACCGAACAAATGGCGTGGGCCGGATGGTTTACCCCTGGAATTCTACCGCACTTTTTATGACCTTATGGGCGACAAGTGGCTCCAAATGTTTCAAGAACAGATCCGCCCTGATTTCACTGTCCCCACAGAATTGACAGACGGCATCTTGATCCCAGTACCGAAACCGAATGGTGGTTGTAGGTGGCACGGCTTTCGCCCACTCACTCTCTTCAACAACGACTACAAGATCTTCTCCCGCATCCTCCGCGCGTTTCTCCACACCGCTATCGGGAAAGCCATCCACACCGATCAGACACGTCAGCAACGTTCATACAGCGTTAGGAGCATACCGCGACGCAATTGCTTTGACGGCGGCCTGCAAAATACGAGGCGCCCTTGTCGCCGTCGATTTTTATCTCGCATTCGACCGTGCAGACCACGGATTCCTAAGCGTAGTTTTGCAACACATGGGCCTTTCTCCAGAGTCTGCACAGGTGGTTCTTCGACTGCCCACGGGGCGCGCTCCCAGATGATGGTCAACGGTTACCAGTCTGGTCACATTGTTGGTGGACGGTCAGTGCGACAAGGGTGCCCTTTGTAGGATATGTTATTTGCGGCAGCGCTTGAACCAGCCTTGCATGGCCTATGGCAGCGATTAGCAGGCATTTCCATGCGGGACGTGACCTTTCGTTGTGCTGCATTCGCTGATGACGTGGTGTTCCTGGCCAGATCAGAGGATGAAATGCATATGACGTTTCAGTGGCTAATGAAATGCATATGACGTTTCAGTGGCTACGCCAGTACGGGGCGGTCGCTGGGAGCGTTATCAACGTGATGAAAAAGTATATGGATGTCGGAGGGGGCTTTCCCACGCAACAGCGGTGCCCTTTGACAAGGTGCCCGTACTCAAATGTTTAGGAGTGTAGTTCTGTAGCAATGTCCGTCGCACGGCGGCGGCTACGTACCGCCGGCTCCTACACCAGACACGTGCTCTGCTGCAGGACGGCCGGCCGCGGTGGTCTCGCGGTTCTAGGCGCGTAGTCCGGAACCGCGCGACTGCTACGGTCGCAGGTTCGAATCCTGCCTCGGGCATGGATGTGTGTGATGTCCTTAGGTTAGTTAGGTTTAAGTAGTTCTAAGTTCTAGGGGACTGATGACCACAGCTGTTAAGTCCCATAGTGCTCAGAGCCATTTGACGCATTTGATTTTGCTGCAGGACAACAAACTGCGTCGGTTGGATATGCTCCTCAGAACACGTTATGTAAACACCTATCTTGTCTCCAAACTGTAATATTTTGCGCATGTCCTTCCCTTGACGGATACGATGGCCGATCGATTTCAAGCTGAATATGGACATTTCGTAAGCACCGGTCTGGTTTCTAAAGTCCGATACGCCACCTTGACACTGCCGCAGCGGGCGGGCGGTATCGGTTTAATTCATGTATATAACCGTGCGCGATCGCTTTATCTCAACACTATGCGTTGCACGTGGACCTCTGCCCACTCTACACTGATAGCGGAAGTGGCACCACACACTCTGCATCCACCGGTTTTTGTAGGATACATTTCACCGGCACTCGCCCACATCAGAGAGTTCTTGGTTGACTTCAGCTACTTACGGTCAGACCTTCCGACTACAGTGATGCCCAGCACGAAAGACTATTATGGCCTCTATCAACACAAGCAACCTATAAATACTGTGGCCCACAGACATCCTGAAGTTGCCTGGAACACGGTGTGGCGAGCGGTACACACGCCTTTTCTACCTACGACGGGGCGTTCATTGTGGTACGTGGTTGTGAATGGTAAGTTCGCTACTCGTCAGAGGCTACATTCCATGCACCTGACGGACGACCCCTTGTGTCCGACATGCTCAGTCGTTGACTCGAATCCACACTGCCTGACTTGTGCCACTATGAGTGCTGGCTAATGGCGCAGCGCATGCTGGCCTTACTCTTGCGGCGATTGCCGGAGTCTATCTCCCCTGATGATATATTGCGCCCTGACGGCGTATACTTTCCATCAACCAGGACTAACGCCGTTATCTGGCTAAAGGGCATGGCCCTTTTCTACATATTTTGCGATGCTCACAAAGGTACATTCGACTTTTGGTCGCTACTGATGACGACACATGAAGCTTTCAGCAGCCACCCGAAGTACAGAACCCGTTTCGCAAATTATTTAGGTTCATTATTTGCAGATCCTCCTGCTCACTGGGGCGTTCCGGGTATGAGACGCTGAAAATGAAGAAGAATCCTCGAGCATATTTTCCTCTACGGACGGAACGGGGGGAAGCCCTCCCAACAGACAAGAAGATGACTCGGACGCTACGGCAATTTTATAGTATTTTTTTGTAATGAAACAAAGACAAATCCATAACTACAATACAAAAAAATAGAAAAATTAAAAATGTTATAAAAATTAAGAAAATAAATAAATAAAACAAAGTAGACAAACCAGCTACATCGTCTTCCTCATCCTTCGATCCTTGGCAAAAAAAAAAAAGACAGATGGATAGATCGTCTGCCATGTAAGCAGGAGAACCCGGGTTCGAGTCCCGGTCGGCACACACATTTTCAAATGTCTCCGTTGGTGTATATCGACTGCTGTCGACAGCTAAGGGTCTTGATTTAATTATCATTTCATTCTAAGAGAGTTGCATGGTCACCGATGGTATCTGTTCTTTCGGAAATGTCCGAAAGAAAAGATACCATCTTCATATATTAAATCTTGGTAGTTGGAGCCATGTTTCTGTGCAGGGCTTTTTTTCCATTTTGTATTCCGTCTGTCAAACTGAACACTTTGGGAAAGTGCGTGTATCTACTGGCTCCTGTTTTGGGAATATCAGTTGCACAAGAAACGATAGGAAAATCAACCCACTGTCGTTTCTTATGGTGTAACGCTTCCTGTTGTTTTCGTAATTTAGGTCTTCTACGCTGCCTCTGGCCTTCGACAGTGAAATGATAGGCTGAACCCATGACTGACACTCATACGATGAGTCCATTCCAACGAAATGTCGATTCTTGCATCTTCTCACTCACTGAAGCTACTCCAGTTAGTTGTCAAATCGCTGTGTTGATCATATGGTCGTGCAGACAAATGTCTGATGATCTAAATACCAGTACTTCCGTAACATATGGTGGACGCTCAGCAACCTGCCTCCCCACTGTGCAGTGTATCTTTGATTTTAATTGGATAGGCATCTTCTCATCACAAAGAAGACCAGTGAAGTCTCTGGATCGTATCCAGTTTGCTTTGATTGTCGCCCGCACGTCTTCATTCACATAGCCGTCACTCTGCAGCCGGGAAACCAGATATTGGAACGTATCCACCTTGGTACGAGAAGCCCCATTAATTTCTATACTTCCAGGAAATGGAGACGTTTCGACTGCTCTGCCACATCTTTGAAGGAGATCATACAATATTTGGACTTCAGCATCAAATCCTTTCTGATGTCCACTGTCCATGGTATACACTTCTGTAAGTAGTGTGTTACGGCAGGCACTACGGTAACAGACGGTAGCGGAAACAGAGCTGAGGCTTGATGAACGCCAACAGATGCTGAGGAAGGAATGTTGTTTTTGTTGTGGTCTTCAGTCCTGAGACTGGTTTGATGCAGCCCTCCATGCTACTCTATCCTGTGGAAGCTGCTTCATCAAATGGTTCAAATGGCTCTGAGCACTATGGGACTCAACTGCTGAGGTCATTAGTCCCCTAGAACTTAGAACTAGTTAAACCTAACTAAGCTAAGGACATCACAAACATCCATGCCCGAGGCAGGATTCGAACCTGCGACCTTTAGCGGTCTTGCGGTTCCGGACTGCCGCGCCTTTAACTGCACGGCCACTTCGGCCGCCGCTGCTTCATCTCCCAATCGTACTGCAGCTTACATCCTTCTGAATCTTCTTAGTGTATTCATCTCTTGGTCTCCGTCTACGATTCTTAACCTCCACGCTGCCCTCCATTACTAACTTGGTGATCCCTTGATGCCTCAAAACATGTCCTACGATCCGATCTCTTCTTCTAGTCTAGTTGTGCCACAAACTCCTCTTCTCCCCAATTCTATTCAATACCTCCTCATTAGTTATGTAATCTACCCATTTAATCTTCAGCATTCGTCTGTAGCACCACATTTCGAAAGTTTCTATTCTCTTCTTGTCCAAACTATTTATCGTCCATGTTTCACTTCCAAACTTGGCTACACTCCGTACAAATACTCTCAGAAACAACTTCCTGACACTTAAATATACACTCGATGTTAACAAATTTCTCTTCTTCAGAAACGCTTTCCTTGCCATTGCCAGTCTACATTTTATATTCTCTCTACTTCGACCATCATCAGTTTATTTGCTCCCCAAATAGCAAAACTCCTTTACTACTTTAAGTGTCTGATTTCCTAATCTAATTCCCTCAGCATCAACGATTTAATTCGACTACATTCCATTATCCTCATTTTGCTTTTGTTGATGTTCATCTTATACCCTCCTTTCATGACACTGTCCATTCCTTTCAACTGCTCTTCCAAGTCCTTTGCTGTCTCTGACAGAATTACAATGTCATCGGCGAACCTCAAAGTTTTTATTTCTTCTCCATGGATTTTAATACCTACTAGAAATTTTTCTTTTGTTTTCTTTAATGCTTGCTCAATATACAGATTGAATAGCATCGGAGAGAGGCTACAACCCTGTCTCACTCCCTTCCCAACCACTGCTTCCTTTTCATGACACTCGACCCTTATAACTGCCATCTGGTTTCGGCACAAATTGTCAACAGCCATTCGCTCCCTGTATTTTACCCCTGCCACTTTCAGAATTTGAAAGAGACTATTCCTGTCAACATTGTTGAAAGCTTTCTCTAAGTCTACAAATGCTAGAAACGTAGGTTTGCCTTTTCTTAATCTAGCTTCTAAGATAAGTTGTAGGGTCAGTATGGCCTCACGTGTTCGAATATTTCTACGGCTTCCAAACTAATCTTCCCCGAGGTTGGCTTCTACCAGTTTTTCCATTCGTCTGTAAAGAATTCGCGTTAGTATTTCGCAGCCATAACTTATTAAACCGATAGATCGGTAATTTTCACATCTGTCAACACCCACTTTCTTTGGGATTGGAATTATTATATTCTTCTTGAAAATCTGAGGGTATTTCGCCTGTCTCATACATTTTGCTCAGCAGATGGTAGAGTTTTGCCAAGACTGGCACTCCCGAGGCTGTCAGTAGTTCTAATGGAATGTTGCCTACTTCCGGGGCCTTGTTTCGACCTAGGTCTTTCAGTCCTCTGTCATACTCTTCACGCAGTATCGTATCTCCCATTTCATCTTCATCTACATCCTCTTCCATTTCCATAATATTGTCCTCAAGTACCTCGCCGTTGTATAGACCCTCTATATACTCCTTCCACCTTTTGCTGTCCCTTCTTTGCTTAGATCTGGGTTTCCTTCTGAGCTCTTGATATTCATACAAGTGGTTCTATTTTCGCCAAAGATCCCTTTAATTGTCCTGTCCTGTAGGCAGTATCTATCTTACCCCTAGTTGGATAAGCCTCTACATCCTTACATTTGTCCTCTAGCCATGCCTGCTTAGCCATTTTGCACTTCCTGTCGATCTCATTTTTGAGACGTTTGTATTCATTTTTACCTGCTTCATTTACTGAATTTTTATATTTTCTCCTTTCATCAATTAAATTCAATAGTTCTTCTGTCACCCAAGGATTTCTACTAGTCCTCGTCGTTTTACCTACTTGATCCTCTGCTGCCTTCACTAATTCATCCCTCAAAGCTTCCCATTCTTCTTATACTGTATTTCTTTCCGACATTCTTGTCATTAGTTCCATTATGCTCTCCCTGAAACTCTGTACAACCCCTGGTTTAGTCATTTGATCCAGGTCCCATCTCCTCAAATTCCCACTGTTTTGCAGTTTCTTCTGTTTTAATCTACAGTTCATAACCAAACGATTGTGGTCAGAGTCCACATCTGCCCTTGGAAATGTTTTACAATTTAAAACCTGGTTCCTAAATCTCTGTCTTACCATTATATAATCTATCTGAAACCTGTCAGTATCTCCAGGCATCTTCCATGTATACAACCTTCTTTTATAATTCTTGAACCAAGTGTTAGCTATGATTAAGTTATGCTCTGTGCAAAATTCTACCAGACGGCTTCCTCTTTCATTTCTTCCCCCCCAATCCATATTCACCTGCTATGTTTCGTTCTCTCCCTTTTCCTACTATCGAATTCCAGTCACCCATGACTATTAAATTTTCGTCTCCCTTCACTACCTAAATAGTTTGTTTTATCTCATCATTCATTTCATCAATTTCTTCATCATCTGCAGAGTTAGTTGGCATATAAACTTGAACTACTGCAGTAGGCTTGGGCTTCGTGTCTATCTCAGCCACAATAATGCGTTCACTATGCTGTTTGTATTAGCTTACTCGCTCTCCTATTTTTTTATTCATTATTAAACCTGCTCCTGCATTACCCTTATTTGATTTTGTATTTATAACCCTGTATTCACCTGACCAAAAGTCTTGTTCCTCCTGCCACCCAACTTCGCTAATTCCCACTATATCCAACTTTAACGTATCCATTTCCCTTTTTAAATTTTTTAACCTACCTGTCCCATTAAGGGATCTGACATTCCACGCTCCGATCCGTAGAACGCCAGTTTTCTTTCTCCTGATAACGACATCCTCTTGAGTAGCCCCCGCCCGGAGATCCGAATGGGGGACTATTTTACCTCCGGAATATTTTACCCAAGAGGACGCCATCATCATTTAACCATACAGTAAAACTGCATGCCCTCTGGAAAAAATACGGGTGTAGTTTCCCCTTGCTTTTAGCCGTTCGCAGTACCAGCACAGCAAGGCCGTTTTGGCTAGTGTTATAAGGCCAGATCAATCAATCTTCCAGACTGTTGCCCCTGGAACTACTGAAAAGGCTGCTGCCCCTCTTCAGGAACCACACGTTTGTCTGGCCTCTCAACAGATACCCCTCCGTTGTGGTTGCATCTACGGCACTGCTATCTGTATCGCTGAGGCACGCAAGCCTCCCCACCAACGACAAGGTAGATGGTTCAAGGTGGGGGGAGGGGGGGAGGAAGGAATAAGTAGTTGTAAATACTGTATACGTCATATATTAAAAATTAGCTTTATAAAAACAGCAAATGAATTATATCACTGGGACAATATCGGAGGAGACGACCGAGATATAAAGAAAGTACTCCATGCACAGGCAGCATGGCAACCGTCATAGTCCAGTGCAAGTCTTGAACGAGTTATCTGTTATTGTATTGATGTGAATAGTATCGCTCGTGATTTATCGAACTAGTTACTCTCATTCAAATGGATGTGATATAAATCGTGATCTTAACTCGGAAACCGTTAATTTGGAGTATAAAAATTCGGACTTAAAGAGAGAGAATGTCTGTTTAAAATCTGTGTTAATCTAAATAGCATTATCCGACATCGCAATCATTATATCGATTTGTGAATTTCGAATGACTGTCACATTGAATTGATTGTGTTAGTTGCCACACATAAATGTTTCCTTATTCCATTTTAAGTAGTAAATAAGTTGGCATTCGTTTCCCTTAAAGTAAAGAGTTGGAACATTATTGTGATTACCGTAGTAGCAATTACAGAAGCCGCACTAAACTTCTCTGTTAAAAATAATAATATGTGAAGCCGTGTCCTACAGAGAAATATTCCAATGGAGGAAATGACATCGATTCAAAAGATACGAGGCATGTACGCCCTTTCTCGAACGATCAGTGAAATACGGAATACAGACTGATCAGATCTGCTCTGCTCCGTACGCATCTTAACGTAAGCGACAACTTACAGTGTTAGCATATTTTGTTGTGGTTATATACGCCTACGTGGACCTTTTCAGTGGAGGAGATCAGGACAGAAATACTTGTTTACAAGTATATCACTTGAATATCACTAGTATACAGTCTCAAAACCAGAAACCTTGAGAGCGGCACTTTCCTACAACAAGATGTGTCAATGTAACGTCAGTCGAATATTCGGTTACTTATATATCAAAAGATCATTGGACATTCCCATTAAAAAAGAAAGTAGCTCATTTCCTTTTGAAAGATGTAAGAAGAAGGAGGGAGAGAGAGAGAGAAACGGAGTCAGACATGACTTTAATAGCTTCATAATATGCTGTAATCTGGTGATCTGAAATAATTATTTTTCGTGGCAGAAACTGCAAACATACTTAACCATCTAACATATACACGGTGTATCACCTGAAACTTGCACCGCAAATATTGCGGAAAAGGAAAGTGCTACTGATACACGGTTTTCATAGAAAGTGTATTTTTTGTGTAAACACACACTTTTTTAAAAGGAACAACCCCTTTTGACACTAACAGACTAAAACGTATGATAAATTTGTATGTCAGTGATGTTTCTTGCAAGATTCTAGTGCGATTCGGTTACGAGATAACGGATTTTGAGAAGTTCTCACACCGACACTTGTACACTACCTGTGATAACACGCACTAAAAAACAACAGAAGTGCATACACTAGCTGTGTGGATTCCGAAAAGTAACGAGACAATTGACCATCACAGGTTGTGTTCAAAATTACACCGGCAGCGGCAGTACACGCTTTCAGTCTGGAATGAACGACTGCTGCACACGTGCTAGCATTTCACCGGAGATGTCCTAGCAGGTTGTAGTAATACGTCATAGCATATCATCGGGTGTGGTTGGTATGGTCTTGTAGACAGCATTTCTCAGCTTTCCCCAGATAAATACACTCCTGGAAATTGAAATAAGAACACCATGAATTCATTGTCCCAGGAAGGGGAAACTTTATTGCCACATTCCTGGGGTCAGATACATCACATGATCACACTGACAGAACCACAGGCACAGAGACACAGGCAATAGAGCATGCACAATGTCGGCACTAGTACAGTGTATATCCACCTTTCGCAGCAATGCAGGCTGCTATTCTCCCATGGAGACGATCGTAGAGATGCTGGATGTAGTCCTGTGGAACGGCTTGCCATGCCATTTCCACCTGGCGCCTCAGTTGGACCAGCGTTCGTGCTGGACGTGCAGACCGCGTGAGACGACGCTTCATCCAGTCCCAAACATGCTCAATGGGGGACAGATCCGGAGATCTTGCTGGCCAGGGTAGTTGACTTACACCTTCTAGAGCACGTTGGGTGGCACGGGATACATGCGGACGTGCATTGTCCTGTTGGAACAGCAAGTTCCCTTGCCGGTCTAGGAATGGTAGAACGATGGGTTCGATGACGGTTTGGATGTATCGTGCACTATTCAGTGTCCCCTCGACGATCACCAGTGGTGTACGGCCAGTGTAGGAGATCGCTCCCCACACCATGATGCCGGGTGTTGGCCCTGTGTGCCTCGGTCGTATGCAGTCCTGATTGTGGCGCTCACCTGCACGGCGCCAAACACGCATACGACCATCATTGGCACCAAGGCAGAAGCGACTCTCATCGCTGAAGACGACACGTCTCCATTCGTCCCTCCATTCACGTGAAGCCTGTGGCGACACCACTGGAGGCGGGCTGCACGATGTTGGGGCGTGAGCGGAAGACGGCCTAACGGTGTGCGGGACCGTAGCCCAGCTTCATGGAGACGGTTGCGAATGGTCCTCGCCGATACCCCAGGAGCAACAGTGTCCCTAATTTGCTGGGAAGTGGCGGTGCGGTCCCCTACGGCACTGCGTTGGATCCTACGGTCTTGGCGTGCATCCGTGCGTCGCTGCGGTCCGGTCCCAGGTCGACGGGCACGTGCACCTTCCGCCGACCACTGGCGACAACATCGATGTACTGTGGAGACCTCACGCTCCACGTGTTGAGCAATTCGGCGGTACGTCCACCAGGCCTCCCGCATGCCCACTATACGCCCTCGCTCAAAGTCCGTCAACTGCACATACGGTTCACGTCCACGCTGTCGCGGCATGCTACCAGTGTTAAAGACTGCGATGGAGCTCCGTATGCCACGGCAAACTGGCTGACACTGACGGCGGCGGTGCACAAATGCTCCGCAGCTAGCGCCATTCGACGGCCAACACCGCGGTTCCTGGTGTGTCCGCTGTGCCGTGCGTGTGATCATTGCTTGTACAGCCCTCTCGCAGTGTCCGGAGCAAGTATGGTGGGTCTGACACACCGGTGTCAATGTGTTCTTTTTTCCATTTCCAGGAGTGTATGTCTACAGCTGTCAAATCCGGGGAACAGGTCGGCCAATGAAACAGTTCTTGAGGACATGTTATAGTACTTCCTGCAGTATGACCTGGACGTCCATCATGTTGGTATCACAATTCCTCCTAGTCTGCAGAGGATCGTCTTCTAGCATCCGAAGATGGTCTGTTAGGAGGCTGCGATGCTTATGCTTGATCAGTGTTCCGTCTATGAAACACGGGCCTAAGGGTTAAAGGTTCACTATCCCACACCAGACGTTCACACTCCACGGATACTGATGCTGCAGCTGCCAAAGCCAACAGTGCATGTTACGGCGGCTTACTTATCCGTTATTGATAAACGGCTTCATTACTAAAGAAGATACATGATTCATCTGGAGCATCCTTTCTTAACGCCCATGCACAAAAGTTAACATGAATCTCATAATCGTTTCCATGCAGCTCTTGATGGAGAGAGAGAGATGTGACAGGGATGAAACCTATGTCGATGGAGAATGCGCTGGATATTTGCCTGACTCATGCCACTTCCTCGCACTGTAGCGCAGGAGCTAGCGTGAGACTCAACTGTACCAGCAGCAAGAATATTAATTTCTACCTCTTCTGTCATGACTTGTTTCCTTCTGTTACATTGTGTAGGTATTACCCTACCACTTTTACGTAATTGGCTGAAGAGGTGATAAATAATTGCCGAGCTGACTGACGTCTGTTGAGATATCTTGCTGCATATATCGTACATGAACTAACTACGTTCTTCCTTCGCTCTCCATACACCATGTGCACATCGGCTTTGTCTGCATTGGTAAATCCCATCCTCCTCTGACGACCTGCTGCTTGGACTATTACACACTAGGCGCTATAGCCTGGAGCCGAGCGACCGCTACGGTCGCAGGTTCGAATCCGGCCTCGGTCATGGATGTGTCTGATGTCCTTAGGTTAGTTAGGTTTAATTAGTTCCAAGTTCTAGGCGACTGATGACCTCAGAAGTTAAGTCGCATAGTGCTCAGAGCCATGTGAACCATTTATTACACACTAACTGACTAGCAAGTCGCAGTGCACTCAAGGAACACACAAGAACACACTACGCACACATAACAACATCATACCTAGCAACTACGTAGGTTGACAGGCACAAACAAGAGTCGCTGTGGAAATTATTCAAAATACTATATCTCGTACACCACTAGCTCTAGAATCTTGCAACAAACGTCACTGACATTCTAGTTTGCATATTTTAGTATATTGTTGTCAACAGGAGTTGTTCCATTGAAAAAAGTGCGTGTTTGAACAAAGAAATACTTAAAAAATATGACCACAATTTGTTTATTCGCTAACAGTACGAGTCCCTGGCTACCAATCCATTGTGTGAAAACCTCGCATAATAGCATTTTCCATTTGCGCAATAGTCGCGGTGCAGGTTTTAGGTAGTTCACTCTGTATATCCCTCAGTGATTGCGCATATGGAATCAGACACAACAAAGGTGTAGAGGCAAGCCGGGCGGTGTGGCCGTGCGGTTCTGGGCGCTTCAGTCTGGAACCGCGTGACCGTTACGGTCGCAGGTTCGAATCCTGCCTCGGGCATGGATGTGTGTGATGTCCTTAGGTTAGTTAGGTTTAAGTAGTTCTAAGTTCTAGGGGACTGATGACCACAGATGTTAAGTCCCATAGTGCTCAGAGCCATTTGAGCCATTTTTGTAGAGGCAAACATTATTCCTACACTTCTTGGATGCACGGAGTGAAAAGAAACCATGGTATTAGGCACGATAAAAAATCCACTGCCACGCACATCACAGTGACTATTAGATTAGAGATGTATATCAGAAAGGGCTTAATGTACTTAATGTACTAAGACAGCTTCAATTACACTGTCCGGTTACTCATTCCTATAAAAGCGGCTGCGACGTTGTCTTTCCGTAACTGGTTTACAAAAGTTCTTTCCCACAAGACACGACGCACATTCGTGATCACGAAACAAAGTAAGCCGATAGTGTTTTATTTAATACTGATTATGAACTCTTCGTAAAGAGCATGTTACGAAATATACATAATAGATTACCGTAACATGTATCCAAACCGCTTGAACTGACAATGATGCTCTCGTGTAACAGACAACTGCAGTAGCCATTGCCGTGCGGGGTGGCCGAGCGGTCGAGCCGTCTACAGCGCCTTGCCACGGTTCGCGCGGCTCCCCCGTCGGAGGTTCGAGTCCTCCCTCTGGCATGGGTGTGGGTGTTGCCTTAGCGTAAGTTAGTTTAAGTTAGATGAAGTAGTATAAGCCTAGGGACAGATCACCTCAGCAGTTTGGTCCCATACGAACTCACCACCACCACCACCATACATCCACCATGCAGTAGCTATTGTAGGGGACAATAAGAGTTCCTAATGCATTTCACTTGGCAGCGCTGATCTCGATCACCCAATGGCCATGCGCATTTGGTAGCGCCTCCCTTGTAGCGGTGTTTTGCCATAACATGTCACATACACCATCTGATCAAAAGTACCCAGACACCTGTTAGTGGACGTGTTGTAAGTAGGCTGTTTAGGTTTTCTTATTGGTAACGCCACGTAGCGCTCTGTATGAAAATCACTGGCTGTGCTGTCTGCAGTCTGTGGCTAGTTTGCATTGTTGTCTGCCATTGTAGTGTTGGGCAGCGGCAGCTGGATGTGAACAGCGCGTAGTATTGCGCAGTTGGAGGTGAGCCGCCAGCAGTGCTGGATGTGGGGAGAGAAATGGCGGAGTTTTGAAATTTGTAAGACTGGATGTCATGAACTGCTATATATATTATGACTTTTGATGATATTAAAGTAAATACATTGTTTGTTCTCTATTAAAATCTTTCATTTGCTAACTATCCCTATCAGTAGTTAGTGCCTTCCGTAGCTTGAATCTTTTATTTAGCTGGCAGTAGTGGCGCTCGCTGTATTGCAGTAGTTCGAGTAACCAAGATTTTTGTGAGGTAAGCGATTTGTGAAACGTATAGGTTAATGTTAGTCAGGGCCATTCTTTTGTAGGGATTTTTGAAAGTCAGATTGCGTTCCGCTAAAAATATTGTGTGTCAGTTTAAGCACAGTCATGTATAATTATTCAAAGGGGACGTTTCATACGTCGACCCTTAGCCGAGGATACCTCACTGGAATCTTCTGATTTTTTCTTGTAGTTTGTGTAATTAGTGTAGCTATTGTTTATTGCTAGTGCATAATTATAGAGAGAATTTCCTTTGTAGTTGCAATCTTTCATTGTTGTACAGTGAAACAGGTGTGGCACGCATGTAGATTTGCACCAAGTATTTCGCAGCTGCAATTAACTAGATATTATTTTCCGTACTATGTTAATGTGTTCTCTTATTTTTGCTCTTCAAATTGTGTTTTTCTGTGTTGTCGTGTGAAATATTGTGACAATAATGGCGTGTAAAAAACGTAATACTAGGCTCCAAAGTAAACTGAGAAATGACAGTGAAGACGAAAGCAGTGTGTTAGCGCCACCATGTATTGAATTAACTAATATTCAAAGTAGTAATTTGGAAACTGTGCATAGGGAAATGGAGCGGGCTTCAAATAATGGTGTAGACAGTGAAACAGGTAGTGAACAGGGAAGCATTATCGATCGATCGGTCGGCAACAGCTCGCCTCAGGAATCGGGAATGACAGAACACAATATTGCAAAAACTGTAGACTCAGGTTTTGCGTTCTCACCGTTTTCTCAAATGAGTCAAGACACATTTTCCGCTTGTCAAAATGTGAATGTTGCCGGTGCAAATTCACTGCCGAAAAGCACTGAGGAACATGTTTCAGACACCAGTGCATTGTTATTACAATTAATGCAACAAATGGGACAGAGGCTTCAAAAGTTAGACACAATGGAACAACACCAGAGACAAACACAGCAACAGTTAGACACAATGGAACAAAATCTTCAAAAGTTAGACACAATGGAACAAAATCAGAGACAAACACAGCAAAAGCTTCAAAAGTTAGACACAATGGAACAACATCTTCGGAAGTTAGACACCACGCTTGAACAAACACGTGAAGATTTAACTACTGGGTTACATAACATTGAGCCGGCCGAAGTCGCCGTGCGCTTAAAGGCGCTGCAGTCTGGAACCGCAAGACCGCTACGGTTGCAGGTTCGAATCCTGCCTCGGGCATGGATGTTTGTGCTGTCCTTAGGTTAGTTAGGTTTAACTAGTTATAAGTTCTAGGGGACTAATGACCTCAGCTGTTGAGTCCCATAGTGCTCAGAGCCATTTGAACCATTTTTTTTACATAACATTGAATCGAAATGTCAAAAAGTCTGTAATGACGTAAAAACACAAATTTGTGAGCATTTCCAACCTATTTTTTCGCGTCATGAAAATGCATTACAGAATCACGAAGCAGCCATAAAAGAACTGCAAACTATTGTTCATGAAAAGCATGAGACCTTGCAAGCTAAAATTAACTCAGTTGCATCTACCGATTTGGTTACGCAACTTGCAAAAACTCAGGAAAACTTTAAGGACACAGTAGATACTCTGAAAATTGGTTCAGAAAGACACATGGAGGAAATTAGTTCATTATCAGAGAAATTAGTTGAACTTTCGGACCAGCTAAATAATTTATCTACGAAGGTAGATGATAATCTGAACGACACAAAACCGGTAGTCTTTAATGACACAGAAGAGTGCGAACAAATTAGGAAATTCAAACAAGATCAAAATCAAATCAATACGCAACACCAAAGAGAAATCCGGGAAGTACAAGATCAGCTGACACAGGTAATACAAGAATTACGTATTTCAGAGGACACTCGTGCTCCAATACGGGAAGAGGGACATAGAAATACGTAACAGCCACAAAATAATAACACAGGGCATTTCGGAAATTATGAAAGAAATTGGCAATGTGCACCGAATTTTGAGATGGAACCGCCGAAACGACGTAACAATGACCGACATGCGACTCGCCGACATGATGATTTTGACTATAAGCTGTTCATTACTAAACGTAAATTCAAAACATTTAAGAATTCTGGCAACGACATTCATCTACAAGCGTGGCTCCATCAATTCTCTCATTGTTTTCCTCCCAACTGGTCATTAGAGCAGAATTTATGTGTGGCTATTTAGAGAATGAACCAGCAATAAGAATGCAATCGGTCATTCACGATTGCCACAGTGAAGGAGAATTTTATCATGCCTTCCTCTCAGCATATTGGTCTCAAGCTACACAAGACCGAGTAAAACATAGCATCATAATGATGAAACATTTCGAACAATCTGAATTTTTCAGTCTTGTGAAATATTTTGAAGACATGTTGCACAAGAATCAGTACCTGTCAAACCCATACAGCCCCTCAGAACTCATCCTCATTTGCTTAATGAAATTGCCTGAACATTTAAGAAATATTATTTTGGCAGGACGTTGCAAAGAGGACATTGAAGCTTTTCAGGGACTCTTACAAGAATTAGAAATTGACACTGACAATCGCGGAACGCGAAAACAGGAACGCAACAGTTACAGGTCACATCCGTCGCAATTCCGTGATGAAAGAAATAATAACTGGACGCGACAAGGCTATTCTCACAACACAAATCGTGACCAAAACAGACACCACCCGTATGACAACTGTTGGCAGAGTAGTAATAATTACAGGGAAAGATCACCTCTCCGTGGTAATGACTACCACAGAGACAATCAGAGAAACAGACAATATGGGAACAAAAATAAATATTATCAGGGGAGACAGAATAACTTTAGACGCAACGGTCCAGTGCACAGTTACGATTCAGGGAGAAATTTTCCACCACGTGACCGACAAGAAAGAAACTATGTAAGCTAGCAACAAAACGACAGACCTGAATTCCATCAGAACTGGCGGGATTCAAACAGAGCAGGGCCCTCTCGACAAGGTGAATTTGTAGAAGTTAGGTCTCCAAATCCCTATAACGACGCGCGCCAACAAAGAAACAGACAATGACTCGCACCGCAGGCAGCCACCTGCGCCGGCTGGCTCAGGGAAAAATAGCATACATGCTAACCTTGAGAAAAATTTTAGCATTCCTTACCGACATATACAACGTGATAATTACTTTGAAGTTGAAACTCTGCGTACTAGGAAGAGGAAAGGTTTACACCACATTTCACATGTAAAACCTTTTTAACTTTGTGTTTGCCATATAACTTTTCACGTTACATTACTAGTATGCTTGTCAGACTTAGAATCTGTTAACATGCAACAATGTTTGAAGTCAAATATCCAGTCAAGAACCAAGAGAACTTATTGAAACAGAAATTACGAATGCATAGTTATAGTGAACAGACGTCATAGTGTTATTGTGTGTGTACATTCTTGCTTGTTAGTTGCACGATTACATAATGACTATAAGGCTTACATACCTAGGGCATATACTGGTACTGCTAATGAGATTTTAATGCAACATTTTGGTTTACTTGAAAAATACATTCTGGATTTAAAGTACTTTCAGTGAGATCCCAGATGACACAGTGGTTAGTGTATATGACAGCTAGACGATTTTATCACGACGCTACTAATGAGTGAAAATATACAATGTTGCTTTTGCAGTGTTTCTGTTTTATTTCTGCACAGTTTTTCTGTGTTATTCTGGAAAATAAAACATGTTTTAGTAGTAAATTTTGTGGTATATCTACAATGAGACAGCCTTTTTCGTAGCATAACAATACGTTACATTATAGTAGTTTCTTGATCACGGTAAGGTACGTAATAACTACGGTATCCATACGCAAAGCATTTCACTTTCATTTATGATGAGGTAAGTATATTGACTTCAGCAGAACTTTGCTTACAGAGGACGATAACTACGACAGTTCCACAGAATTATCTTACAGCAAGGCGCACATTTAGCGCTACAGGACACGAATTTGAGTGATTAATTTTATACTTACAACATTTAGTTTTAAAGATTTTTGAATTACAAAGAAAGTTTTCCGTGATACATTTCATTCCATTGCTGTAATCTGTAACAACTGAGGGTATAATTACATTAATCCTCAGGGGGGTACACGCCTACTTTGTGTACCATGTGTTTGGCAAGCACAAGGAGCCCTAGCTAGTATGGTATTTGCTTATACAACTTTACACATCAGTACCATATTTCTCTAACACATAAATTACACAGCTATATGATCATTTAACTGAGAGAGACAAATATTTTTTTTACTACATCAGTGACAGATGTTTAGGTAATTACACAGTTGGATAACTTCACACTTATGAAATTGTATTTTGTTTGTACTTTGTGAACTCTTCACGTTTCAACTTCACTGTCTCATCACCAACAGTCGACTTCAGCGACTTTAGAGGGTTGAAATGTCTCTGATGAACTTGTCACTCAGGTGACATTCAGTGACGAACCAGTCCAAGCCAGAAGTCACTGAGCTTTCATAACAGATTCATTCTGCTGTTTTTTGCTTCTCCACTTACAATACAGTAGCCGCACCTCCTTTTTTGCTAGCAAGTCCGTCTCTGGTGTCTAGTAGTCAACTCTGTATTACATGTTGTTGTCCGGATACTGTTAATCAGATTAGGGATTGCAAAAAATTTCACGAGAAATGTGAGCTGCTAAATGGCAGGAAGGTTTATCTTAGCTTTTAGTTTCAAAGGTCGTAAATAAAGGAAGTATTCCAAGCACACTTAGTCAATTCATTTTGATAAACATACGCAAGTATTTATAAATTTATTTACAAAAAAAATAAGAACTATGTTAGACAACTACATCTACATGATTACTTCGAAGTTCACAATTAAGTTTTTTTTTCAATTTTCCACGAGACGTTTCAATCTCATCTTTATCTACGAGAACGAGGAAGCTGAAGAAATTAATTAAAATTTGTAACACAGGCGGGAATTGAACCCAGGTCAAGTCAGCGATGTGCCATGAATTTTAATTAATTTCTTCAGATTCTATCATTAGCACAATTAAGTGCCTGGCAGAGAGTTCATCGAACCACCTTCAAGCTATTTCCCTTGCGTTCCACTCTATAACAGCGAGCAGGAAAAACGAAAACCTAAATATTTCCCTACGAGCTGTGATTTCTCTTATTTTATTATGTGATAATCATTTCTCGCTATGTATGTGGGCGTCCAAAAATGTTTAGGTACTCCGAGGAGAAAATTAATGATTGAAAATTCGTGAGAAGATCCTACCGCAACGAAAAACGCCTTTGTTTTAATGATTTCCACCCCAATTTGCGTATTACATGCGTGACATTCTCTCCCCTGTTTTGCGATAACACAAAACGTGCTTCCATTGTTTGAAGGGTACTGGAAGGATTTAACTGCATGCGAGCAATATATTTGATTTTAATAATTATTCAAATACATCATTCTTCAAAAACAGTTACAGAACTATATCACTGGAAAAAAACCAGCATGAATACTTCTTTTTATGTTTCTGATCCCCAAGTCGTGGAAGAAGGGTGGGCTATTGGAGGATGCGGCTCTTTCCAAACTTCTCAACAGGTTAGGAGGGGGCAACCTTCGAGAAGGAATTTTCAGTTTGGCCGCACGACCAAGGGAAACCTCCCGACAGGATTAGTCCGACTAGGACACCAGAACTACGTAATACATTTTGGGACAGTGTTGTCTATTGTCCCGGATAAAATGGTTTTCTTTGTGTTTCTTGTATGTGCACGTGACTGGGAGTGTCTTAGACACAATATTGAGAAGATTATTTGACAGAGCACTGAAAGAGATGAGGTGCAAAAAGGCTCCTGGTGTGCACAACAATCGTTCACAATTATCAGGATCCTTAGTAAACCATATCATAAGAAAACTATCCTCCCCCCCATGAACCATGGACCTTGCCATTGGTGGGGAGGCTTGCGTGCCTCAGCGATACAGATAGCCGTACCGTAGGTGCAACCACAACGGAGGGGTATCTGTTGAGAGGCCAGACAAACGGGTGGTTCCTGAAGAGGGGCAGCAGCCTTTTCAGTAGTTGCAAGGGCAACAGTCTGGATGATTGACTGATCTGGCCTTGTAACAATAACCAAAACGGCCTTGCTGTGCTGGTACTGCGAACGGCTAAAAGCAAGGGGAAACTACACCCGTATTTTTTCCTGAGGGCATGCAGCTTTACTGTATGATTAAATGATGATGGCGTCCTCTTGGGTAAAATATTCCGGGGGTAAAATAGTCACCCATTCGGATCTCCAGGCGGGGGCTACTCAAGAGGATGTCGTTATCAAGAGAAAGAAAACTGGCGTTCTACGGATCGGAGTGTAGAATGTCAGATCCCTTAATCGGACAGGTAGGTTAGAAAATTTCAAAAGGGAAATGGATACGTTAAAGTTAGAGATAGTGGGAATTAGTGAAGTTCGGTGGCAGGAGGAACAAGACTTTTGGTCAGGTGACTACAGGGTTATAAACACAAAATCGAATAGGGGTAATGCAGGAGTAGGTTTAATAATGAATAGGAAAATAGGAATGCAGGTAACCTACTGAAAACAGCATAGTGAACGCATACTTGTGGCCAAGATAGATATGAAGCCCACACCTACTACAGTAGTACAGGTTTATATGCCAACTAGCTCTGCCGATGATGAAGAAATTGAAGAAATGTATTATGAAATAAAAGAAATTATTCAGATAGTGAAGGGTGACGAAAATTTAATAGTCATGGGTGACTGGAATTCGGTAGTAGGAAAAGGGAGAGAAGGAAGCGTAGTAGGTGAATATGGATAGGGGCTAAGAAATGAAAGAGGAAGCCGCCTGGTCGAATTTTGCACAGAGCACAACTTAATCAAAGCTAACACTTGGTTCAAGAATTATAAAAGAAGGTTGTTTACTTGGAAGAACCCTGGAGGTACTAAAGGGTATCAGATAGGTTATATAATGGTAAGACAGAGATTTAGCAACCAGGTTTTAAATTGTAAGACATTTCCAGGGGCAGATGTGGACTCTGACCACAATCTATTGGTTATGACCTGTAGATTAAAACTGACTAAACTGCAAAAAGGTGGGAATTTAAGGAGATGGGACCTGGATAAACTGAAAGAACCAGAGGTTGTACAGAGTTTCAGGGAAAGTATAAGGGAACAATTGACAGGAATTGGGGATAGAAATACGGTAGAAGAAGAATGGATAGCTCTGAGGGATGAAGTAGTGAAAGCAGCAGAGGATCAAGTAGGTAAAAAGACTACGGCTAGTAGAAATCCTTGGGTAACAGAGGAAATTTTGAATTTAATTGATGAAAGGAAAAATATAAAAATGCAGTAAATGAAGCAGGCAAAAATGAATACAAACGTCTCAAAAATGAGATCGACAGGAAGTGCAAAATGGCTAAGCAGGGATGGCTAGAAGACAAATGTAAGGATGTAGAGGCTTATCTCACTAGGGGTAAGATAGATACTGCCTACAGGAAAATTAAAGAGACCTTTGGAGACAAGAGAACCACTTGTATGAATATCAAGAGCTCAGATGGAAACCCAGTTCTAAGCAAAGAAGGGAAAGCAGAAAGGTGGTAGCAGTATAAAGAGGGTCTATACAAGGGCGATGTACTTGAGGACAATATTATGGAAAAGGTAGAGGATGTAGATGAAGATGAAATGGGAGATACGATACTGCGTGAAGAGTATGACAGAGCACTGAAAGACCTGAGTCGAGATAAGGCCCCCGGTGTAGACAACATTCCATTGGAACTACTGACGGCCTTGGGAGAGCCAGTCCTGACAAAACTCTACCATCTGGTGAGCAAAATGTATGACAAAGGTGAAATACCCTCAGACTTCAAGAACAATATAATAATTCCAATCCCAATGAAAGTGGGTGTTGACAGATGTGAAAATTACCGAACTATCAGTTTAATAAGTCACAGCTGCAAAATACTAATTCGACTTCTTTACAGACGAATGGAAAAACAAGTAGAAGCCGACCTCAGGGAAGATCAGTTTGGATTCCGTAGAAATGTTGGAACACGTGAGGCAATACTGACCCTACGACTTATCTTACAACCTAAATTGAAGAAGGGCAAACCTACGCTTCTAGCATTTGTAGACTTAGAGAAAGATTTTGACAATATTGACTGGATTACTCTCTTTCATGAAGGTAGCAGGGGTGAAATACAGGAAGCGAAAGGCTATTTACAATTTGTACAGAAACCAGATGGCACTTATAAGAGTCGAGGGACATGAAAGGGAAGCAGTGGTTGGGAAGGGAGTGAGACAGGGTTGTAGTGTATTCAATCTGTATATTGAACAAGCAGTGAAGGAAACAAAAGAAAAATTTGGAGTAGGTATTAAAATCCATGGAGAAGATATAAAAACTTTAAGGTTCGTTGATGACATTGTAATTCTGTCAGAGACAGCAAAGGACTTGGAAGAGCAATTGAACGGAATGGATAGTGTCGTGAAAGGAGGATATAAGATGAACATCAACAAAAGCAAAACGACGATAATGGAATGTAATCGAATTAAGTCAAGTGATGCTGAGGGAATTAGATTACTAAATGAGACACTTAAGGTAGTAAAGTAGTTTTGCTATTTGGGGAGCAAAATAACTGATGATGGTCGACGTACAGAGGATTTAAAATGTAGACTGGCAATGGCAAGGAAAGCGTTTCTGAAGAAGAGAAATTTGTTAACATCGAGTATAGATTTAAGTGTCAGGAAGTCATTTCTGAAAGTATTTGTATGGGGTGTAGCCATGTATGGAAGTGAAACATGGACGATAAATAGTTTGGACAAGAAGAGAATAGAAGCTTTCGAAATGTGGTACTACAGAAGAATGCTGAAGATTAGAAGGGTAGATTACATAACTAACGAGGAAGTATTGAATAGGATTGGGGAGAAGAGAAGTTTGCGGCACAACTTGACCAGAAGAAGGGATCGGTTGTTAGGACATGTTCTGAGGCATCAAGGGATCACCAATTTAGTATTGGGGGCAGCGTGGAGGGTAAAAATCGTAGAGGGAGACCAAGAGATGAATACACTAAGCAGATTGAGAAGAATCTAGGTTGCAGTAGGTACTGGGAGATGAAGAAGCTTGCACAGGATAGAGTAGCATGGAGAGCTGCATCAAACCAGTCTCACGACTGAAGACTACAACAACAACAACAAAAATATCCAACCTTGTATATAATATAAGCGAAATGCCTTCAGGCTTGAAGAATAATGTAGTTATTCGAATTGCAGGGAAGGCAGGTGCTGACAGTGAAACTTCCCCTTTGAAAATTAAGTATGACACTGCTGAGAAAGCTCTTACGTTATTTGATTTTCAAACAGCTGAGCAAAACTGAACGTACTCAGACATTTCTCTCTTTACTCATTCTAATCATCAATAAACTGACACACAATAATTTTTAGCGCAACGCAATCTGACATTCAATAATCCCTACAAAAGAATGCCCCTGTCAAACAATAACCCATATCTTTCATGAATCACTTACCTCACAAAAATCTTCGTTACTTGAACTACTGCAATACAGCGAGCACCAATACTGCCACCTAAATAAAAGATTCTAACTACTGAAGACCCTAACAACTGACAGGCATAGTTATCAAATGAAAGATTTTGACGGAGAACAGTGTATTTGCCTTAATAGTGTTCAAAAGTAATAATATGTATAACAGTTCATGACATCCAGTCTTACAAATTACTTTTTTCTCACGGACACACGTCCAGAACGTCCGCTATCAAAACTGTGGCATCTGTCTCCCCACATCCACCTCTGCTGGCGGCTCACCTCCAACTGCCCAACGTTATGCGCTGTTCGCATCCAACTGCCCAACACTACACAAGCGAATATTCCAACAATTAGTCCAGCCAGCCATAGACTGCACACAGCGCAGTCAGCGATTTTCATATACAGCACTATGTGGCATTACCAACATAAAAGCTTAAACAGCCTACTTACAACAGGTATGAATGTTACAGTGGACTTAGTTTAGTATTTCATGGTTGCAAAATGCTGCAGTGGAATAGTTACAGAAGAGTCGAAAGAGTTGACGTCGAAGAAGAAGAAACTGGGTTTCGGAAGAATGTAGGAACATGCGAGACAAAACGTAGGCTACGGCTTACCTTAGGAGACAGACTGAAAACGTCAGCAACGTGGCCGAAATATGTCATCAGCAATACATACCGTACATAGCAATTAAACTGCATCTTAAACAGACGTTTGTGAAGATGTAATATACGAGGGTCAGTCAAAAAGTAATGCCTCCTATTTTTTTTTCTACGTTTAATTGTCAGGAAATTTAAATGCAATTACAAGGGTTGAAAACCACAACATTGAGGATCATTTTGTCATTTTTCAATGTAATCTCCGCCCATCTCTACAGTTTTGGTCCATCTTTGAACAAGGGCATGTATCCCAGCACGGTAAAAATCACAGCTCTGCTTCCTAAGCCATTGACGCACGGATGTTTTGACGGCCTCCTCATCTTCAAAATGAATCCCACGATGAGCTTCTTTTAGTGGCCCAAACAGATGGAAGTCTGATGGTGCCAGGTCAGGGCTGTATGGGGGATGAGGCAAAACTTCCCATCTAATTTTGACAATCTCGTCAGAGGTGTGACGACTGGTGTGTGGTCTTGCATTGTCATGCAAAAGAAGAACATCTGCCATTGATTTTGTTGGGCGAACTCGCTGAAGACATGCTTTAAGTTTGTTGAGGGTTGTGACGTATTGAACAGAATTTATTGTGCATCCCTGCTCCAAAAAATCAACCAGAATCACACCCTCTGTATCCCAGAAAACTGTTGCCATAACTTTCCCTGCCAATCGCACAGTTTTGAATTTTTTCTTCCTCGGCGAGCTTGTGTGACGCAACTCCACTGACTGCCTCTTTGATTCGGGTTCAAAAAAATGCACCCATGTTTCGTCCCCGGTCACAATTTTTTTCAGAAACTCATCTCCCTCCAAACGGAAGCGCTGCAAGTGTTGGGAGGCTATTGTTTTCCTTGCCTCTTTATTCTGATCGGTTAACATTCTTGGAACCCACCGTGCACAAACTTTTGAGTACCCCAATTGTTTAATAATCGTGATCACACTGCCTTTACTAAGAGAAATAATGCGACACACTTCATCTGCAGTCACCCAACGGTCACCACGAATGATGTCATCAACTTGCTGAATGTTGTGTGGAGTCACTGCACCCACCGGCCTGCCGCTCCGCTTTTCGTCAGTCAACGGTGTTTGCCCTTCAGCTTCCTTACAACGACGAACCCATCGTCTAACAGTGCTGACATCCACTGTCACAAGACCATACACCTTCTTCAGTCTTTCATGAATGCGTATGGGCGTTTCACCTTCTGCATTCAAGAATTCAATCACACAACGCTGTCTCAAACGAACATCGATGTCGGCCATCTTACAAACTTCTTCTGTGCTGTGCTGCCACCTGTTGACACAGAAAGTTACTACTGCAGTGGATTGCAGAAGAAGGTTTGAGGAATGGCGCCAAATTCAAATTTTTCACTTAACTTAATTTCTTTAAGTAGAAAAAAAATGGGAGGCATTACTTTTTGACCGACCCTCGTAAAATAAAGTGTTAGAAAGTCTTTTCTGGAGATGCCTTTCGGGAGTGTAGCTTCGCACGGAAGTCAAGCGTGAGGGATAAACAGTTGAGAGATGAAGGAATAAAAGCTTTTGAAATGTGGTGTTACCGAACCGCGCTGAAGGTCACACCGGTAGATAGGATCGCTTATGGAAAGGTATTGAATCGAAGTGGAGAG
The DNA here is from genome assembly GCF_021461385.2 of Schistocerca piceifrons. Classification (NCBI taxonomy): domain Eukaryota; kingdom Metazoa; phylum Arthropoda; class Insecta; order Orthoptera; family Acrididae; genus Schistocerca; species Schistocerca piceifrons. The sequence goes on from NC_060143.1 coordinate 239,500,795, forward strand.
AAAAGAAATTGATGGCGGAATCTGTCTAAAAGAAGGGATCTGTTGATGGGACATATACTGGGGCATCAAGGAGTAGTCAACTGGTGATTCAGGAAATGGTGTAGGCGGGGGGGGGGGAGGGGGTGGCGGGAGGGGGGGCGGAGAACTGTAGAGAAGCTAGGCTTGATTACAATAAATACTTTCAAATGGAAGTAGGTTGCAGTACTCATGCAGGGCCGCGCGGGATAGACGCGCGGTCTCAGCGCCCTGTCACGGGCCGCGCGGCTGTCCCCGTCGGAGGTCTGAGTCCTCCCTCGGGCATGGGTCTGAGTCCTCCCTCGGGCATGGGTGTCTGTGTGTGTTGCCCTCAGCGAAGGTTAGTTTAAGTTAGATTACGTAGTGCATCAGCTTAGGAAACGATGACCTCAGCAGTTTTGTCCCATTGTTGTTGTTGTGGTCTTCAGTCCTGAGACTGGTTTGATGCAGCTCTCCATGCTACTCTATCCTGTGCAAGCTTCTTCATCTCCCAGTACCTACTGCAACCTCCATTCGTCTGAATCTGCTTAATGTATTCATTTCTTGGTCTACCTCCAAGATTTTTACCCTCCACGCTGCCCTCCAGTACTAAATTGGTGATCCCTTGATGCCCCAGAACATGTCCTACCAACCGATTCCTTCTTCTAGTCAAGATGTGCCACAAACTCATCTTCTCGCCAATTCTATTCAATACCTCCCCATTAGTTAAGTGATCTACCCATCTAATCTTGAGCATTCTTCTGTAGCACCACATTTCGAAAGCTTCTATTCTCTTCTTGTCCAGACTATTTATCGTCCATGTTTCACTTCGATACATGGCTACACCCAATACACATACTTTTAGAAACGACTTCCTGACAAATCTATACTCGATGTTAACAAATATCTCTTCTTCAGAAACGCTTTCCTTTCCATTGCAGTCTACATTTTATATTCTCTCTACTTCGACTATCAACAGTTACGAGGGTCACTCCAAAAGAAATGCACACTATTTTTGTAAAAAAAAAAAAAAAGCAGTTATCATTCTGCACGTGTGAAAGTTTTACTGTGTGTAGATACATCCTTCCCGCATGTTTTCAGACTTAGTTCAACCTGTTTCCGTGAGTGGCGCCGTCACAGCATGTCTTCGAGATGCCTGCTACACTTGACGTTCGTCAGAAGCAACGTGCTGACATAGAATTCCTGTTCTGTGAAAACGAGACAGTGGGAAACACCCACAAGAGGGTGAAAAAGGTGTATGGTGATGCTGCTGTCGATCGCAGTACAGTTAGTCGGTGGACAAACAGGTTACGTGATGAAAGCGAGCACAGCAATATTGACTGTCCTCGCAGCGGCAGGCCTCGTACTGCACACACTCCAGACAATGTGCAGAGAGTTAACGAATTGGTGACTGATGACATACGCATCACAGTGAACGAATTATCACGCTACGTTGGGATAGGGGAAGGAAGTGTTTGCAAAATACTGGAAGTGTTGACGTTAGAAAAGGTTTGTGCCAGGTGAGTTCCTAGGATTTTGACAGAGGCTCACAAAGAAACAAGAAAAGCGGTATGCAGCGAACTTTTGGAACAGCTCGAGAATTTTGGAGATGAATTTCTTGGAAGAATTGTGACAGGTGATGAAACGTGGCTCCATCATTTTTCACCAGAGACGAAGAGGCAATCAATGAAGTGGCATCATGCAAATTCACTCAAGAAAAAAAATTCAAAAACACACTTTCTCTTGGAAAAGTTATGGTTACGGTGTTTTTCGATTCCGAAGGACTCTTGCTTGTGGACATCATGCCAAGTGGAACCACCATAAATTCTGATGCATATGTGACGACCCTGAAGAAACTTCATGCTCGACTGAGTCGTGTTCGACCACATCAGCAAAAGCGCGGCCACACGTCAGGCAAAAAACCATGGAAGCGATCACAAAACTCGGATGGATAACACTGAGACAACCGCCTTACAGTCCTGACTTGGCTCCATGTGACTATCATCTCTTTGGGAAACTGAAAGACTCTCTTCGTGGAACAAGGTTTGAAGATGATGACTCCCTTGTGCACGCTGCCAAACAGTGGCTCCAACAGGTTGGTCCAGAATTTTACCGTGCGGGTATACAGGCGCTGGTTCCAAGATGGTGTAAGGCAGTTGAGAGGGGTGGAAATTATGTGGAGAAATGAAAATATTGTAATTCTTGAGTTTCTCCCGGCGTATTTGATAATCAAAATATTGTTTCTAAAGGATGTATCTACACACTGTAAAACTTTCAAACATGTAGAATAAAAGTTTAAAAAATAGTGTGTATTTCTTTTGGAGTGACCCTCGTATTTTGTTCCCGAAATAGCAAAACTCCTTTACTACTTTAAGTGTCTCATTTCCTGATCCAATACCCTCAGCATCACCCGACTTAGTTCGACTACATTCCCTTATCCTCCAAACTGATCTTCCCCGAGATTGGCTTCTACCAGTTTTTCCATTCGTCTCTACAGGATTCGCGTTAGTATTTTGCAGCCGTGACTTATTAAACTGATAGTCCGGTATTTTCACATCTGTCAACACCTGCTTTGTTTGGCATTGGAATTATTATATTCTTCTTGAAATCTGAGGGTATTTCGCCTGTCTCATACATCTTGCTCACCAGATGGTAGAGTTTTGTCAGGACTGGTCCCATAAGACCTTACTAATATTTCATTCGGGGAAGGCAATGGCAAACCATCTCCGCTAGAACCTTGCCTAGTCGGCGGTGCGGGTCTCCCGCATCGTCCCCTACGCTCCTCGGAGTATCGGACCTCATCATCATCATCATCAATATTTCATTAACACAACAGTAAAAAACAAGAAGGTGTAATGTTGTGAAAGGGTAGTAAAGAGCAATCAGGTTATGGAGCGGATGCTGGAGGCTCCAGAGTCCATTAGAGGGACGCGGAAGGCGACGGCCGCTTGGGATAGCAGACGCGCAGCGCAGCGCAGGCCGTAATGTGCCGGCGGCGTGTGCTGTACAGCCAGTGTGGAGGTGCGGCACTGTACGTCCACTGTGTGGGCGCGGACCACGTGAATGGCTGGGGGGGGGGGGGGGGGGGCGCACAAACACCGGGGAGGCCCTCGACGGCTTCCGGCACGGTCCGCCGGGCTCCTTGCATATTGGCATCACGTAACGCGATATGTGCCGCTCGCGCCCTGATGAACAAGGAAATTAGCCCTTGGCGCCGGCTTAATGACCAGTCTATAGCGGCCTGCTGGCAATTACTGGCGCACCAGGCAGACGCGTGCGGCCGCGCATCGGCACGCCGCGGAAAACGAGCTGTCTCTACTGTTTACTGCCGCTTCATTCACCACTGTGCGCTCTCTGGTAGCGCCAGTACGGAAGTAAGACCGCAAAAACGGCGGCCGTCCTCTAGTACCTCGAGAAGTTCGTTGAAACTGTTACTTTTGGTGCCTCACTACTACTTTTACGTCTACATTTACACTATGAAGTGTATGACAGATGACATGATTTTTTTACCGTTCCAGTTGGGTATAAAGCGCGGGTGGAACGACGGTTTCAGTGCCTATGTCCACCTCCCCACAGGAGCGATATGTGCGTATGTGTGTGTGTGTGTGGGGGGGGGGGGGGGGTGAGGGGTTCTATAGTTGTGCCGTGCGAAGTGGCACTTTTGAACTACCCGCCTCCAGGGTAGAGGTTTCGGCGTATTTTCAGGGACGCGCGTTGCGCGGGGGATCACTACGTGCGCGAACTACGACGCCTGTGTCTTTCGGACCAATCAGGAGACACGGAGCGAACATAGCAGCGAGTTGGTTGGTGGCCAGCATCCAAGCTGGAGCCTGGTGTGGCGTGGAGACGGATAGTAGGAGGGGTAAACGGTCGACGGGAAGTATGGTCGAGCTGTTGTGGATATTGTCTACCTAGAGGACAGTCGATGTCTTTCCCACCAGAGAAGACGCTAAGCCCACCAGATACAGAGAAGATTGGCTTTGTTATTGTTGCAAATATAGATCGCAAGGAATGTGCTTTAGTGGCCGGCAGTCAAAAATGGTTCAAATGGCTCTGCGCACTATGGGACTTAACTTCTGAGGTCATCAGTCCCCTAGAACTTAGAACTACTTAAACCTAACTAACCTAAGGACATCAAGCACATTCATGCCCGAGGCAGGATTCGAACCTGCGACCGTAGCGGTCACGCGGTTCCAGACTGAAGCGCCTAGAACCGCACGGCCACATCGGCCGGCTTGCCTGTAGAAGTAGTAGTAGTAGTAGTAGTAGTAGTAGTAAGCAGCTGGCGGAGGTCCTTGACAATGGAGCTAGGTTCAATTGTGATTTTATTCATTCACTGTTCTTTATTGAGTTCGTCACCCGCGTGGAACGTCCCACGGCCACGGTGTTGGAATATTCTGCGAGATAATTGTTGTTTTTGCTTGGTACCTGTTTATGTGTCACAGGGACAGAATCAAAATTGAGTTTTATATCTGATATTTCATAAAGTTGTAAGCGTATTGTCATACTGCTGGCTTAGTTGCGGAGTATCTTTGCGCGTTTGCAGAGTCGAGCACGTGACACGGAAAAGTTGTGTTGTGGGTAGCTATGCATATGAGAGGCATTGTTATTATGGAAGTTCAAGTGTTGTCACAAGTGCTATTACAGTAAAGTGATGAAATATGGAAGTGATTCAGAGGAGAGTGCGTAATGATGTAATTAAAAATAAGCAGTGCCGCTGATAACATATTTGTGTATCCTCTCATTGCGTGTCGCACCGTACATCAATCATCCGCACCGCGGCGGTTACGCGCACGCTCGTACAAGTGAGAACAGACAACAGAAAAATTAACTCTATGAACAGTTTTATATCATTACTAATGTCAAGGAGGACTGTTACCAAATATCTGTGTATGCGTGACGAGCGTATGAACTTTCGTGCGATAATTCTGCTCCCGCATCATCAACAATCTCCCGCGTCGCGTCGGCTACTCGTACGCTCGTCCAAGTGACATTGTGGACAGGTAATCATCAAGAATGTTAATTGGAATAAGCAGTTATGACTTAGAATGTAAACAGTACAACCTGTGATTTCTTGTCGTCTCGAAATATAGATATTCATACCAGACGAAGGACAGTGTTGTGCATAACGTTGAGTGGCTCCTCTGAACCTGCTTACATATGTAGATACATAATTTCAGGCAAGCCAGCAGCAGTGTGGAGCAGAACAGTACGACCGCCGCGGGATTATCAGGTACGTGGTGTGGACAGGTCGCAAGGTCACGAAACGAGAAGCGACAACCAGTTAAAGAGACCCCCCCCCGCCATTTGTACCCCCGGACGTGTTACAAAGTGTTCTTCTTATTCTATTATTATCTGGTGCCCAATTTATACGAGGATTAGCTTTGGGTAATGCACAAAGATGTATTATTCTTCAACGTTCTGTCATGTAATTTTGTTTGTGTGATATATTTGTGTTGTCAACACACGATTTTGTAAAATAAACCCAAACCTGAGCGACCCCAAGCCAAACGTCATTCCACTAAACGCTCAGCTACATAATATATTCCTGGATTCCTTACTTAACGATGACTCCTTTATAAGCAGGATTTCAAGGGATAATCGTCAACTATCTCCAAATTTCCGCCAATTCAGCTTTTTTGGCGTTCCCGTAACGCTTCCGTGTGACTCGTACATCATGCCTTTCTTTGAATATTTTCATTATCCGATGTTGGTACTATTCGGCATGGGTCCCAATGAACTGTTTAATATTCAAGGATTTGACGTCAAAGTATTTTATACGCAGTTTTCTTTGTAGACCGTATTTTTCCAGGATTCTGCCAATGCACCGAAGTCTGCCATCTGCTGTTTCTCCGTCTGAGCCTATGTAGTCACTTCAATTCACACACAAACAAATCGTTAAACCCAGCTATTTCTATGAGTTCACTCATTCACTTCATTGATAGTGTTCTGATAAGATACTACTTTTCTCTCTTTTGTGAAGTGTGCAACTTTAAATTTCTGCGTATTCAAAGCAAGTCGACACTTCTTTCACCACTTTGAAATCATATCAAAATGTAACTGGATATTTCTGCAGCTTTTTTCAGATAGTACTACATTATACAGCCTCTTTTCAGATAGTACTACATTATAAACTTCTGTTTGTGAAAACTGCAACCCCCAAAAGGATTTAAATAATTACTTAGACATTTATTCAACAGATTAGGAACATGGCAGTACAAAAAAAATGGCTCTGAATACTATGGGACTTAACTTCTGAGGTCATCAGTCCCCTAGAACTTAGAACTACTTAAACCTAACTAACCTAAGGACATCACACACATCCATGCCCGAGGCAGGATTCGAACCTGCGACCGTAGCGGTCGCGCGGTTCCAGACTGTAGCGCCTAGAACCGCTCGGCCACTGCGGCCGGCGAGCAGTACACAGAGGATCAGAATTACAGGATTCGCAGAGACAACATCTTAGACCTCTGGTGACAAACAAATCCGAATTTTTCTACTCACGTAGCGTAGAGCAAGGAATTTGTGACCATAAGACAGTTACACCAACATCGAGCATGGCTGCTGAGCCGTGCGGGGCTCGCTTTCGTGACTTTTATTGTTTGACAGCTTATCTTTGCTGTGCCGCCGTCTCCTTTTTTTTTTATTTGATTTATTGGGGTCACTAAGTTGCTGGCTTGCCTACCCGTGAGTGGCAGCAGCAGCGCGTATCGATAAGAGCAGTTTCGTCTTATCTTTGAAGCGACCGCTAGTATTTCCGGCTCGTCTTGTGTCGGGTGTTCAGTTGGGACGGAGCGCCAATGAGGTGCGGACAGCCAGTACTCGCCGACCGCTGGCGACACACGTGCACTGTGCGACGGAAGGAGACCGGAGCGGGAACGACCGTTGTTTGGTCGTTCGGTCGGTCGTCTCATCGGGCGACGTGTGTTTGGTCTTTTGACCGTTTCTGAGCCTCCTCAGTTGGTAATTGTGTCGGACGTGGGTCGGTTCCTTCCTTGTGCAGAGATTTCGGTGGCCAATGGGCAAGTGTTCACTCTGCATGGTGGGGTTCGAGCCTGTGTGCCAGGGTTGTCGTGTCTCCGACATCTAGAAGTCAGGATGGAGCTGCTGTGAGGTCCAGTCAGCCAAGACTCGTCAGACCGTTGCCGACACACATGATTTGATTGGGGACGACCTTGGTTTGTCGTTCGGTTGGTCGTCTTATCGGCCGACGGGTATTTGGTCACAGACCGCTTCGGTTTCTCTGTGTGTGTCGACTTGTCATTCGTCCTGCTTGTTCCACAGTGATTGCTTTTACGATTGTTCGAGTTCTTGTGGGAGTGTTTTCGTGGAACTGTGTCTTGCTTGTGTAATTTCGACTGAGCAATTATGTTAATGCTGTCTGCGTACTGGAGTAAGCAGTTGGTCGGTTGGGACAGAGCAGCGAGGAAGCCTCCGCGGCGAGGAAATTAGCGTAGTGTTCCGCAGTGTGTTTTTCCTCGCCGTGTTGATGCTGTCCGTACCGCGTGTAGTTTGACAGCCTTTGGTGTTGTTCATATTTTTGAGTGGCTGTGTTGTGACGCCAATTATTAAGACATAGTCCTGCTGCAATCCTCGTCCTCGCTGATATTTTTGGTTGTTGTCCCGTTGGTTGGGTGGAACGGAATTGATTGGGTTTTGGTTGGTTCTTCAGACTTCGCTAGGTCGTGCTGCCACCCAATTATTTAGTGTTACGCTTGGCTGCCTGTCTCATCTAAACTGTTGTTAGAGCCGTCCCTTGGAACACTTCTGAGCACCACTGTTCTCCTATTTCTAGTTGTGATTTTCTTTTGTCGCAAGTACTGTGCCAGGCCTTCAGCCGTGTATTAATTTCGTCTTTTCTATGTTGAGCATGTGGCCTTCAGCCGAACCTTATGTGAAGTATTTTAAGATTAGGCCTTCAGCCGTGTTTTATTTAAAATTCTTGTTTGCTCTGTATTTAGGGCTTTCAGACGCGTTTGTTTTAAAATCTGTGGCTTTCAGGCGTAATGTGTAAATTCCTGTCTGTAATGTTTCTCTTTAATTCTCTTGAATTCTTAAAATGACCTTCAGCCGTACTGTGTAAATTCTTATCTTAAGGTCTGTCTTTAATTATTTTGAATATTTCGTTTTCTTAAGATGGTTTTCTGTTGTATTGTGTAAATGCTTGTCTTTAAAAGCTGCCATTTATTATGTTGAAATATTATTGGGCTTTCAGCCTAGGAATTAATTCAAATTTTCCTTAATATGACTTTTAGCCGAAATTGGTAAACGCTTGCCTTTTAAAGAATATGCTTTGTTGATCTGAAATATTATTCGAGCCTTTAGCCGAGAAGATATTTTAATTTTACTTATTTTAAGAGGAATTATTTAAGCCTTATTACTCAGAAGTTACTTCGACCCTCAGCAGTGAACTGATCCTTGTTGTTTTAAAGAGAAAACTGTGCATTGTGTTTTCGAGGAATAAAGTTGGTGCTCTTGTGTAACTATCAGTAACTGATCTTGACCCCTTTCCACAACCTGATCCGCTCTTTCCTGCGAAACCAGATTTCAGCTGCAAATACGGATACAAAGAAGTACATGAAGATCTTTTGCTTGGCAAGGACAACAAGAGACAGTTTTAAGATTACCTGGACGGTCAGGAACAAAACTACACTAACGACGTTGAGTATCAATGGACAAAGTTCAAGAGCATTGAAAAATAACCTTTAGACAGATAAATGACGATCAAAGTTGTGAGAGATGGAAAAGACCCGTCGCGGCTCAACAGACGTGTTAGAAAACTGCTACGAATGAAAAGAGAGCTTTACTGCAAATTTAAGCGTAGTCAAAGCCTTGCGGACAAATAAAAGTTAAATAAAGTCGGAATTAGCGTAGCGGGAGCCTTTCATGAAGCGTTCAACGAATTAGAAAGTAAGACTCCGTCTGCCGACCTGACAGAAGATCCTAAGAAGGTTTGATCTTTTGTTAAATTAGTAAACGGATCTAAGACCTCTGTCGACACACACTGTCACCCTAGTGGCACTGAAACGGGAGACGACGCAGAGAAGTCCGAATTATTAAAAGTGTTTTTCCAAAACGGTTTCATGGAAGAAGGTCGCGCTGTAGTGCCTACTTTAAATCGACGGATGAATTACAAAATCGCTAATGTTGAAATAAGTAACCATGGGATAGAAAATCAGCGGAAGTCGCACTACAGAGGGAAGGCCACTGGACTTTATAGGATCCTGTACGATTCTACATACACTGTGCGAAAGAACTTGCCCTCTCCTAGTAGCAGCGTACAGTGCGTCTTTACAGGAGCGAAGTGTTATCGACGATTGGTAAAAAGCGCAGATCGTTGCCGTTTTCAAGAAGGGTCGTCGAATAGACGCACAAAACTACTAGCCTGTATCTCTGACGTCGGGAAATATACTAGCATACCGTGACATTTCTGGAGGCCCAGACATTAGTAAATGGAGGCGCACGGATTTGTACCGTGTTCCTTGACCTCCTAATGGTATTTCATCTATGCGGTCCCGAACTGTCGCATAGTGAACAAAATAACAGCGTTTAGAATATCAGACAAACTGATTGTTTGCATTGAAAAGTTTCTACGGAATATAACATAGCAAAAAATTAACTTCCGGCGTGCCCCAGGGAGTGTTATAGGACCATTATAACGTCGGAAGTAGTGAAATACAGGAAGATCTGCAGAAAATTGTCGTTTGATGCAAGGCGTGGCAACTGAACCTCAAAAAGACAGTTTACTCGATTGCTGAACAATCGCTGGAAGCAGATATTGTCACAAAACATATAGGAGTACGCGAACGGAGTGATTTGAAGTGCATGATCACCTAACATTAACTGTGGTAAGGCAGATGCAAGAGAGATTCATTGGAGGCTGAAAGGGTCCTGTAGCCACCTTTCATTGCCAACTCTCGTAGTGGTCAAGACGGCAAAGAGGTTTCCGCTACTTGTGAGAAATCCACCTGCGTTAGGTTGGTGGCGGAAATGGCATCCTGGGGTTTTCCGGTCCACGCGGAGCGTGGAAGAGGCTGGAGAAGCGGGAGGCAGTCTGCCGCCGGTACGGGAAGCGTACACAGCTGTGCTCCAGTCGAAGAAGGGTGAGTTGGACTGACCGCGTGGCGCGTTGTCACACAGAGAGGGGAGCTTTTAGCTTTTGGTCTCGAATTTCGTCTTATAAAGATTTACTTGCTGGGTTGCAGCAGGGAATGCAAGGCATTTGTAGACTTTCAGTTTGATTTCCAATGCAGTCTTGACTTTGATCCGTGAGAGGAACGCAGCACAAAGGAGTTGCATATGTTGAAGTGCCCTCGGTTCAGTGTGAATGTTTATGTGCCTCCAACTGTGTGTGTATGCTTCTAATCTTTTCCGGATCTTGGTAATTTTTGTGTATTTGTGAATTTTCTTTGTCTCATGTGATTAAAATTTGGCCACGGTCCATAGAAATAGTCTCCGCGGACCGAGTGGGCACGCGAGTCTGTTATGAAACGTATAGTATTTTACAAGCAATTGTACAGAGTTAGCATGCAACAGCAGTCTATAGATGCACTACATCAATGTTTTAAGGAATAAATAATTTTGCCTTCAATCTTATCTTGTGTACCGATGTTACGTCGCCGTTACCTTCGCCATTTACCTTGTAGTTTTCCTTGTTGGCCCACCTATAGCGTTTCCATGTGCACAGGTGTAGTGATTAGTGTCCCTTTTTTTATGGGTTCTCTGCAAATGCTCTGGAATAGATCGTGTTTTCACGAATCTTGCTGCAGGCTGCACTTACGCATGGTGTTCACGCCCTATTTACTTTACTCAATATTTGATTCACGGGAAGAATGCCTGGATCATATTAATAACTACATCCCATTCTTTATCAATGACTTTACAATGAATGTTCTTTTGCGAGTTTTTCTTATTAATAAATTAAGTAATTTTCCGACTCAGTGCTACCTCTTCTTTGTCGTGTCGCTAGAGTTGGTGGCGACCGTATCTTTTATATTGATTTCAGTGTCAAATTGCATTTTCTTATTCAAAGTGCACGTGGCTCTTTTAGCTATCAGGATACATTCAAAGGGCGCTTCATGCTTCTTGCACATAGCGTCCTTTTATTCACGCTACTTACACATGGCTTACCCTGCTCACGGATTACGGTAAACCAGAGATCTTCTGATGCGCAGTGAGGATTAGTTATTTTCGGTTGGATGTGCTAATTGGTATATTGTCTTTCTGTGATACAGAATTTACGTGAATTTATGATATAGGTGTGCATTTTCTTGCATGTTTTATCTTGTATATGGATTACTGTATAGATATTGTGATTTAGTATTCAATTGTGTTACAAGTGTGGGTTGACTCTTGTCCTGTGGCGTGTATCGGTGTCGTATAGTAAATGTTCGGCGCTTTGTGGGGACTGTGAGTCCATTAGGAGACTTTGGCATTATTCTTGTTGTATTTTGGAGCAGGGAGTAACTATCCTTATGATGGAGACGCATAGCTGTTCAGGGAGCCGCGATCGGAAAAACCTGCCAGACAATAACCCTGAACAAGGACGAGGTCAAAACGTCGAGTCCGACCAGGAACGAAACGCGGAAAACGCAAATACAAGTGTTGTCCATCCTGAGCGCGCTGTAGTGATTTCGAATCATTCGATAGATGCAAATTCATTACAGGCTATGCTACGACAATTACTAGACAGTAATAGGAGACATATCGAGGAAGTGAATAAAAAACAAGCAGAAGAAAATAGGAGGCATATGGAGGAAGCGAATAAAAGATTGGCTAGTGAAATAGTACAGGGTGTTGGGGAGAAACTGGCGATCATTGACCAACGCATCTCCGCCTTAAAAGAGGGGCACCAAGTCAGTAGCAAGCAGGTGATGGAGCAAGAAGAAAGGTTCGCTGGGAATATACGTTTACTAGCAGAACAATGCCAGAGTGAACAAGCGGCTCTTGAGTCCCGAGTAGGACAAAATTCCGCCAGGGATCTCCGCGCGTTAGCAGAACAATGCCAGAGTGACCACGCGGCTCTTGTGTCCCGAATAGAGGACACTGCGGCTAAGTGCCCGGTCCACCTTAGCGCGCAGGTAGAAACCCTCAGCCAGGCGATAATAGCTCTCGAGCGAGAGCAAGGGCTCACGCGAACAAAACAAGACACGGCCCACCGAGAGATGCGAGAAGAAATAGCCAGGATCTCAGACGCAGTGGCGCGTAAGTCTGGCAATAATAGGGAAACGATTACCTCGTCATCAGCGGATGCAGACGAAATACGGTCGATAACGAAATGTCGGCGTGGACAGTGTGAAATAAAAATACAACAAAGAGGGATTACCGAGGGAACATGTGAGCGCATTGCCCGTTTAGAACTTCACCTAAAAGGGTTAAAGGCCCATGAAGTTGAAAGAAATGAACGAAAGGGCCATTATTCCGACGATGATTCCGGGAACGATGGCGAATTTGATCATCGTCATGATCACGGATCTCGTACCAGGTGGGAACGGCGCGGATCCCCTCAGGAACGTTCGCCAAGGGAAACTCATGAATTTGACTTTAAACATTTTCTGACCGTGAGGAAGTTTGAAGTCTTCCGTAACTCGGCTACGGGGATTCACCCGCGGGCCTGGTTACAGCAATTCGAGTTCTCCCTCCCTCCTACGTGGCCCAGTGCGCACAAAATAGAGTATATGTGCGGCTACCTCGAAGGTGAGCCAGCGGCGCGGATGAGGTCAATTGCACGAAATTGCTACACTGTTGGGGAGTTTCGTCAACACTTCCTGTCGAAATATTGATCAGTGGCAGCGCAAAGTCGTGTAAAACACGGACTCATTATGCTACCAGAGTTAAACAGGTCAAAATTCTCCAGCCCTGTGCAGACGTTCGAGCAAATGCTGCAGGCCAATGAACATCTTGACGATCCTTATGGACCTGCGGAAATTATTCGTACTTGCCTGGGAAAGTTTCCAATGCAGTTGCGGCACGTTATCCTTGCAGGACGATGTCAGGATGACGTAGAGGGGTTCCGCAGTCTCCTTTTAGAGCTTGAGTGCGATGCGAATGGTACCACGCAGAATTACGGTCAGAGCGCCTACGAGCAGCGGCCGCGCAAGCGAAGCCGCAGCCGTAGAGACAGGTGGCAATCCAGACGTAATGAGTCGCCTGAGAGTTACAGAATGCGCGAGCGTTGGCAGCGTCGCGACTCCTCACGGAACGCGGGCAGAACGAACTATGCTAATGGTCATCATTCGCCTAGAGGAAATCAAAGATACCCCTGGGAGTTTAGAAGATATGGTAATAAGCAGAGATTTAGGCGCAATTATAGCGGACCTAGGAACGGTAGTCGTGACCGACCAAAAAATAATTATCGAACAAGCAACAACAGGGGTGCCGTAAACAGTACGGGTGGTCTGCCAGTGGGTGTTGAAATTCGTCCCGCAAACCCGCTGCACAATCCAACAAATGCCTCTAATCAAAGGGATCAATGACTGTTGGCTGGCTCGGTTGGCGTCAAACTTAATGAGGACCGGTGCTATTGATGATATTGATGTGCATTTGAATAAAGGAAGACGAATTAGGGAAGATTTGTTGAGAGAGGGCCACAGTATTGGTGTGCCCGCGGTAAACCCAGTCGCCTCTGTTTCGTAAAATTACAGTGTATATTTTCCAATGTTTTGATTCACTCTGGTGTGATTGAAATTAAAGTTTATATTTTCTATGAATTGTAACGGGTCCCCCAATATGTGTGTAGTTATTTCTTCTTGTCAGCAGAAAGGAGTAGTGTTGTGCAGCTTCAAAACATCTGGATGTGAATGATTATGAGGCTCATATGAAGCGTTTCCTATTACAGTAAGATGGCTTTCGTTCTTTGGTGACTAAAAAGGTATCGGGTGTGTTGGCGTGGCGAGTCAATGGTCGTAAGGTAATTCTTGATGATAAATTACAGTTTTAGTGTTCTTATTCCCCTTAGGTGAGCATGATTCAGTGAGATTTTTCAAATGTACTGCGATGTTAATGAAGCAACTTGGTGACTTGTAGGTGAAGGCCTTGTGTATGAAGGGAGATTAATAATGTTTGATTTTCAGAGTTGCCATCTTATAAGATATTTGGAAAGTGTAACTTGCCGTCACAATCTACTAGGTACGGTTGAGGACACCAGGGTGTGAAACCCCAGAAGATGTATACGGAAACAGCTTATAAACTCAAGCAGCTTGATATTTAATAGAGAATCAATGCGACTACCTCCAAGCTAAAATAACATGACGGTAGGTGAGGACCCCTGGGGACATATGGTGAGTAAGTGTGTAATCATTATGAGTATCTTATGATAGCAATTAGTTGGGTACTCATGGTCCTGGACAATGGATTTCTTTTGACAGTATTTTCTTATGTACTTATAGGACGAAGTGTTTATGTGTTTGCTAATGGGATAGGATGATTTTTATTTTCATTTTTATGCCCACTGACCTTTTGCATTAGTCTGATGAATAGATGTTGAAACATTTACCATTCCAGATGTGACTAGAATGAACCTTGTGTGTCTCATTAATCATAACTTTTAGTATGCAATGTCCATAGAAAAGAAGTCTCGGAAATTTTTCACAGATCAGCAAACATGTTCTGCAAACCTTGGAGGAGCAGTCAATGAACAACGATATGGGTATTGGTGTTGAAAGGAATATTTTGTTTATATGTGGGAATTGTAGTCGGGCTATATGGTGATGGTGACTAGTACGAGCTGTGTAGATTGTGTGTGAGAGCGTAGTTAGGAGCAGGTAGAGTTTTGTGTCTGTAGCTAGCAGCGGCGCCAAATCCTATCCAAATCCTGACCAAACCTTGTACAAGATCTACCCTGAATGATTGACAGCAGATGTAATGCTGGAACTATATTTTATAAGAAGGATTTTTTGTTTGTTTGAATATTGGTTACTTAATTTTCTTCATTGTTTTTTTTATTAGTAATGTTAAGAAGGCCCTTTTTGTCAAGTTAATTTTGGGCACTATTCCATGTATTGATCAGGAGTGAGAAACTCCGAAGATTTTGTGGTAATCTGTACACATGATATTTTGTAACGATCCCTGTGAGCGCAGTTCTTAAGTGGGTGCAAGGCCGCCTAGGGAGCCTCCGCATCAGAAAGCGCAGGGCTTGGTCCACCAGCAGGCGTTGCCGAACCCTGGTATCAACGGCGAAGCAGTGACGCGGCGAGCGGTCACAGCTGTTTCCCCGTCAGAGGGGAGGGGATGCTGGTCTTCCCCCAGGCGCAGGCTCACACCGGAGCCCGCAGGCGTGTCACCACGGCAGCGCCAGCTGATGGCCGGCGTTCCACCCCATGCGCTAGTCATCTGACAAGCGAAAGGGAAAGTATGACGCACACCAGGCGAGGCCGCCGATCCCTGAGCGCCGCTAGTCCAGACGGCTGCTGCGTTGAGGTAACGCCCACTGCCCGGAGGGACGCGGGTCCCACCACTGACGCATCAGCTGAGACGGTGCAAAGAGGTGATAAGCGGGTCTCAAGCCCGACACCCGCACGAGTTTACGTCGACCTCGATGCGACGCAAAAGAGCGCGTGTCTCCCCATTGACACGACAGGAGACGGGGGCATGTGTCGGTAAAACACATTCCTCCACAACACACGGACGACGACCGCCAAGCCGCCTTCTCGATGATGAGGCAGGGCCCACAAGTGGCGATGTCCTGCAAATCTGCAACGCCGAACCATCCCACATTATGGACGCAGAGGGCGGAAACGGGCACGAGGCAACGTCGCGGGGTGCTGTCTAGGATGAACAACCTGGGTTACAACGGACGTTACAATCAACGCCACTGCGAACTCCCCAAGTCGCCTTTAGAAGAGACGCCCACCCCAGCACCTAAAGAGAATACCCAGTGAAACAACCATGTGGCGAAACTGAAAAATGACAGCGTCTCAACGAGTTGATTTCTGGATGTGTTTTTGTACTCATGTCTTACTTTCCATAGGTGATTATTTACCATCTGTCATACCATTGGGTTCATTAATGATTTTGTATCACTGTATTTGTAGTGAATATTGTATTTTGCACTTTCACTTGCATGTTTTTATATATGTCAGCACCAGATGATACTGCTTTGGTTCGTGATAATGATTTTGCATCATTGCATTTGTTTATATATTTATATATATTTTGTACCTGTTCACTTATGTCTCTATGTTAGCTTTTGATAGTTGGTTGAAGCAATTTTAAAATAATATCTCATGGTTGTGGTCGTAGTAGGTCAGATGACATGATGTTAGCGTAGTATATCACGCTTAATTTAATTTGTTCTGTTTGCTTTGCGGACCGCATGAGGTCACAGTTATTGACTAAGGTCAGATAAAGCTCACTTGGATATAAGAGATTATTCAACTCCTTTGTGCTGCTGTTTACTGTTGCAACTGTTACTCGTTAGGGTATGTTTGTTTCGAAGACTGTTGGCGAATCTCCTAGCATGGCGAGAAAATTCGCGGCACAGTCTTCTCCGGGACGTTTGGGGTGATGAAAGGGTCCTGTAGCCACCTTTCATTGCCAAAACTCGTAGTGGTCAAGTCGGCAAAGAGGTTTCCGCTACTTGTGAGAAATCCACCTGCGTTAGGTTGGTGGCGGAAATGGCATCCTGGGGTTTTCCGGTCCACGCGGAGCGTGGAAGAGGCTGGAGAAGCGGGAGGCAGTCTGCCGCCGGTACGGGAAGCGTACACAGCTGTGCTCCAGTCGAAGAAGGGTGAGTTGGACTGTCCGCGTGGCGCGTTGTCACATAGAGAGGGGAGGTTTTAGTTTTTGGTCTAGAATTTCGTCTTATAAAGATTTACTTGCTGGGTTGCAGCAGGGAATGCAAGGCTTTTGTAGACTTTCAGTTTGATTCCCAATGCAGTCTTGACTTTGATCCGTGAGAGGAACGCAGCACAAAGGAGTTGCATATGTTGAAGTGCCCTCGGTTCAGTGTGAATGTTTATGTGCCTCCAACTGTGTGTGTATGCTTCTAATCTTTTCCGGATCTTGGTAATTTTTGTGTATTTGTGAATTTTCTTTGTCTCATGTGATTAAAATTTGGCCACGGTCCATAGAAATAGTCTCCGCGGACCGAGTGAGCACGCGAGTCTGTTATGAAACGTATAGTATTTCACAAGCAATTGTACAGAGTTAGCATGCAACAGCAGTCTATAGATGCACTACATCAATGTTTTAAGGAATAAATAATTTTGCCTTCAATCTTATCTTGTGTACCGATGTTACGTCGCCGTTACCTTCGCCATTTACCTTGTAGTTTTCCTTGTTGGCCCACCTATAGCGTTTCCATGTGCACAGGTGTAGTGATTAGTGTCCCTTTTTTTATGGGTTCTCTGCAAATGCTCTGGAATAGATCGTGTTTTCACGAATCTTGCTGCGGGCTGCACTTACACATGGTGTTCACGCCCTATTTACTTTACTCAATATTTGATTCACGGGAAGAATGCCTGGATCATATTAATAACTACATCCCATTCTTTATCAATGACTTTACAATGAATGTTCTTTTGTGAGTTTTTCTTATTAATAAATTAAGTAATTTTCCGACTCAGTTCTTTGTCGTGTCGCTAGAGTTGGTGGCGACCGTATCTTTTATATTGATTTCAGTGTCAAATTGCATTTTCTTATTCAAAGTGCGCGTGGCTCTTTTAGCTATCAGGATACATTCAAAGGGCGCTTCATGCTTCTTGCACATAGCGTCCTTTTATTCACGCTACTTACAAGGCATCTTCAGGAAATGTAGTTCATGAACAAAGGAAGTAGCTTACAAAAAAACACGTTCGACCAATACTTGAAGATTGCTCTTCAGTATGGGGTCCATACCAAATAGGACTAACAGTGGGAAAAGAGGTCCAGAAAAGAGCAGGTTTATTTAGTATGCACGAAAGCGCCGCAGAGATGATCAACGAACTCCTGCAGCAGACGCTGCAAGAGAGCGGTTTTGCATTATGGTATGGTGTCCGACAGCGTACTTGCCTAGATCAAGAAATACATCACTCCCTGCTACTGCATAAAGTCAAGCACCAGCGAGCCAGTCCGAAACACGAGAGCAGAGAGGGGTGTGAAGAAGACGTCCCCCAATTGCATGCTGACCGACCCCTCTCCAGGACTACAACACGACGGCAGCGCCCTCTACGTGGAAAGGTCATAAGGGCCGCGCTGACTTGTCGCGCTCAGTTCTTCAAGACCAGCCACGTGGATAGAAGTGTCCACTGTATTACTTCACTTGTATTGGAATCGTTATACTGAAGGACATTCATTATATTGCATCTCGTCCTATGCTCCCAACACATCTATGTATTTCTCAAAGTTAAGTATTGTCATTTACTTTCTGTAATAAAGCTCAATAACACGATTTTCTGGAGTTTTTGTCTAGCGATCTGAGCAGCAGGTTTCCTAGACACCCTATCTTCGACAACTAAGTTGGATACAACATTCCCTTCAACGAATATTTCGGGAAAAGACTATGAAGATACACTATGTGATCAAAAGTATCCAGACACCTGGAGCACCTGGCTCAAAATGACTTACAAGATCGTGGCGCCCTCTATCGGTAATGCTGAAATTCAGTATGGTGTTGGCCCACCCTTAGCTTTGCTGAGCTACCACTCTCGTTCGATCGGGAGCTGGAAGGTTTCTTGGGGAATGGCAGCCCATTCTTCACGGAGTGATACACTCTGGAGAGGTATCTATGTCGGTCGGTGAGGCCTGGCACGAAGTCGGCGTTCCAAAACATCCCAAAAGTGTTCTATAGGATTGAGGTCAGGGCTCTGTGCAGGCCAGTCCATTACACGGATGTTATTGTTGTGTAACCACTCCGCCACAGACCGTGCATTATGGAAATGGAAATGCCTTGTGGCTAGAGCCTCCCGTCGGCTAGACCGTTCGCCTGGTGCAAGTCTTTCGAGTTGACGCTACTTCGGCGACTTGCTTGTCGATGGGGATGAAATGATGATGATAAGAGCAACACAACAATCAGTCCCTGAGCGGAGAAAATCTCCGACCCAGCTGGGATTCGAACCCGGTCCGTTAGGCATGACATTCCGTCGTGCTGACCACTCGTTACCAGGGGCGGACACCGTGCATTATGAACAGGTGCTTGATCGTGTTGAAAGATGCAATCGCCATCTCTGAATTGCTCTTCAACAGTGGGAAACAAGAAGGCGCTTAAAACACGAACGTAGGCCTGTGCTGTGATAGTGCCACACAAAACAATAAGGTGTACAAGCCCCCTCCATGAAAAACACGACCACACTTTAACGTTACCACCGCCGAATTTTACTGTTGGTACTACACACACTGGCAGATGACGTTTCACCAGGCATTCGCCATACCCACACCCAGCCATCGGATCACCACATTGTGTACTGTGATTTGTCACTCCACAAAACGCTTTTTCACTGTTACATCGTCCAATGTTTACGCTCCTTACACCCAGCGAAGCGTCGTTTGGCGTTTACCGACGTGATGTGTGGCTTATGAACAGCCGCTAGACCATGAGATCCAAGTTTTCTCACCTCCCCCCTAATTGTCATAGTACTTACAGTGATTCTGACGCGGCGGTCTCTGTCAGTCAACAGACGAGGTCGGCCTGTACCCTTTTGTGCTGTTAGTGTCCATTCACGTTTCAATCCACTATCACATCGGAAACAGTGGACCTAGGGATGTTTGGGAGTGTGAAAATCTCGCGTACAGACGTATGACACAAATGACACCCAATCACCTGCCCGAGTTCGAAGTCCGTGAGTTTCGTGGAGCGCCCCATTGTGCTCTCTCACGATGAATAATGACTACTGAGGTCGCTGATACGGAGTACCTGTCAGTAGGTGGCAGCACAATAAGCGTAATATGAAAACTGCATGTTTTTGGGGGTGTCCGGATACTTTTGATCAAATCGTGTAAAATTAGAGAGATTCAAGCTCACACGAAGGCTTGCCGGAAATCGTTCTTGCTGCGAAATATTCGCGACTGGAACAGGAACGTGGGTGAAGTGACAGATGTACATAAAGTACCCTCAGCGACACACTGCAAGGTTGGTTGCAGAGTCTAGATGTAGATGTAGATGTACTCTCACAGTGTGAATTCAGTGTAGTGTGAAGACATCACATGCTGTGATGGGAGACTAGGCATGGAATCGAAGAGCCTGAATATGTTACTGGGAAAGAAAAGGCCGCGCGATATGCAAGAGCGTCCACAAGAATGGAAAGCTCGACAGCACCCATGGTGCTATCTAACAAGAGTGAGCCATGTGCCAGTAGTAGATTTGTCACGTCATCATACTACACAAACGTGACAACATAGAAGAGACGTATCCATTACAGTGAACTACACCAAACAGAGGCACTGAATACACAGGTCTAAAATACCACCGGTAGGACACCATTGTACGCAGATGAGCAAACCTTTTCCTACCAAAAGGCTGAAGACACCACTCAAGGCCTCCCATCCGAAAATATCGTACTGTCCTTTGTTAATATGGCCATTTCTAGACCATTCGTCAATAGCAGCCGGTAAGTAGCTACAAAGCTCAAAACCAAGATCTCACCACGAGATATGAAAGCGTGGAATCTTTCCGACCAAACATTTCTGAACGTCATACGTAGTAGGGCACAAGGATTAACCTAGGTTCAGGTAGCCTACACTGCGAGGAGTGGGTCGTAGAACGGGAAAAGATCTCCTGAGCTAATGCTTCTCAGCACACATAGGTACTGGCTCTGAGCACTATGGGACTCAACTGCTGAGGTCATTAGTCCCCTAGAACTTAGAACTAGTTAAACCCAACTAACCTAAGGACATCACAAACATACATGCCCGAGGCAGGATTCAAACCTGCGACCGTAGCGGTCTTGCGGTGCCAGACTGCAGCGCCTTTAACCGCACGGCCACTTCGGCCGGCACACACATAGGTACTCCCCGAAGGCAATGCACTGGTGCATGAAAAAGACAAGAAAATGTTTCATCCCGTCACCCTCGAATTGCGTCAGCATATCTTGCAGAGAGTCCTAGTCCATTTCTCCAATATCTCCTCTTCAAGCAAATGAAGATGCTGGTGTGTCTTAGGCTACATATATGTGCTAATTTTTTTTGTTGCAGCTCTTTCATTAACACGAAAACACCAAAACAAAGTACACGAGATTCCGAGACAACGGTGGACACACATAATAAACAAAAGTAAATATATTTCGTGTCAGTAAAAGTGCTGTGTACAAAGTTTCCATGCTAGAGACCATTTATTCAGTCATACATTGTTACAGAGACTGCGGACTAATACGCGTTGTACCATGCAGACACAGTTACAGTGTGTGCCTCAAAGCATGCGTGTACGCGTTGTAACATGTTCTGTCTCACACGTTCACATCGGTCAGGCTGCATCCTAACAGTGTCAAAGACAGCTTGAATACGCTGCTCCAGCGTCTCCACATCTGGAATAAGCCAGATGACCGTGTGGAACATTCTCCATGACAATTGTTACTGCCCTTATCACTTACAGCGTGTGCAGGGCTTACTAGCGACAGACTTTCCACATCGGGAGCAGTTTTGTCACTGGCTTCTTCACCAGGCAATCACGATGCCTGGATTTGTGTCTCCATCCTAGTCACAGACGAGACCACTGTCACGCGGAGTGGTATCTTCAACTTCCATAAGAGTCATCTGTGGGAAAGTATGCAGAACCCCCATAGTATAGTGACAGCGAATCATCAGCATCGGTTGAGCCGAAATGTGTGGGCCAGGATGATTGGCGACCGTTTTTTGTGATCAGTTTTTCTTTCGCGTCGCCTGTCAGACCGGAACTATAGGCGTTTCTTGCGGGTGACTTTGCCTCCCCTGCTGGAAGAAATTCCGCTGACGATTCGAAGGGTTATGTGGCTGCTACATGATGGTGCTCCAGCCCACTTCGCCGTTAACCTCCGGAGGCATCTCAGTCGTTTCTTCCCTGATCGATGGACCGGACGACGGAATGCAGTGGCCTGGCCTGCTCATTCACTGGATCTCAACCCGTGTGATATTTGGTTATGGGGCCATCTCAAAAGTATCGTGTATGCTGAGCCCATTCCAAATGTGGAGACACTGGAGCAGTGTATTCATGTTGCCTTTGACGCTGTTCGGATGCAGACTGACTCATGTGAACGTGTGAGACAGAACATGCTACAACGCGTAAACGCTTGCTTTGAGGCACATACTGTAACTGTGTCTGCATGGTACAGCGCATATTAGACCGCAGTCTATGTAACAAAGTATGATTGAATAAATGGTCTGCAGCGTGGGAACGATACTTTTCCGGAAGTAAGTTCATTAGACCTTTTTTTCCGTATCCTCTCATTGATCAATCCCTAGAGCTTGTACACAGTGGAAATAATCACACTGTGTAACTTTCATTCGCGCGTATTCTGCTTTTCGAGGTTTCAGGACAGTATGTATTTTATTGCGATCTTACATCTGCACAATTTCACTAAACAACGATACTAAGACTTACACGAATTTCAAACAGACATAGAAGTGTGCAACAAATAATATTGCGAGCACCTGGAGGCGAGTGCTTATCCACCATCATCCATTGTAAATGAAGAAGAAAAAACAAAATCGGCTATTTATTGTTCTATTGATGGCATGCTCTACGTTGTCAGCCTTAGTCACCGAGCGAGGTGGCGCAATGGTTAGACACTGGACTCGCATTCGGGAGGATGACGGTTCAATCCCGCGTTTGGCCATCCTGATTTAGGTTTTCCGTGATTTCCCTAAAATCCCCCCAGGCAAATGCCGGGATGGTTTCTCTGTAAGGGCACGGCCGACTTACTTCCCCGTCCTTCCCCAATCCAATGAGACCGATGACCTCGCTGTCTGTTCTCCAAGCAACCCAACCTTAAAGTGTCAACTACAGTTGCTGACTAGCGATGTGAGTGTCTCTCGTTCGATGCCTGCCTCCTGTAATTATTTACCACTAGCGGAACCGGCAGTGGCAACGGCCTTGCCGCAGTGGATGCACCGGGTCCCGTGAGATCACCGAAGTTAAGCGCTGTCGGGCGTGGTGGGCACTTGGATGGATGACCATCCCGGCCGCCATTCGCTGTTGCCATTTTTCGGGGTGCACTCAGCCTCGTGATGCCAGTTGAGGAGCTACTCGACAGAACAGTAGCGGCTTCGGTCAAGAATACCATCATAACGACTGGGAGAGCAGTGTGCTGACCCCACGTCCCTCCTATCCGCATCCTCCTCAGAGGATGACACGGCGGTCGGATGGTCCCGATGGGGCACTTCTTCCTCCTCCCTATCTCTCTCCACCTCATCCTCCTCCATTCTGTCTATCTCCTTCTCTCCCAGTCCACGTTCATTTCCTACCCCTTCTCTCTGTCCATCTCCTCTTGCCTCCTCTCTAACCTTCAGCCTTGTTTATAATTAATGCCAACAAACGTAACTGGTAATTGATGTCCATTAAATAAATGGATAAATTGGGTGGGATCATTGGAAGAGGTATCCTGTTGCTGGATCTGTGAGAATAGCGGCCTCAATGACAGAATTTTGCATAGTTTTCATCTGAAAACGGCCAGGATTACAGATTCTCCAGGAGTGTTTTAATCATAATCCTAAAAACCATAAATACAACTTTCCAGGATTACAGATTTCGCAGCAGTGTTCTAATCATACGCCGAAAAGCCATAAATACAACTATCCAGATTACGTTTTCCTCACTGCGAGGAAAAACCAAAGCAGCACATAGTTCTATATACAACTTCTTTTTCAAATAACATATTAGGAAAATGAGAGAACCAGTTTGTCTAATGGTTTAAGTTATCTGCTGTCGTAGTTAAAACTGGCTGCGGGAAAGAAAACGAATCCGCACATTTCCACATCACGGCATAGCACAGCTTTTTCTTCCCCGCAATCGTTTGTAAAAGAAAACATGCACGCTGTTTTTTCCAACAATCTTTTCCCTTTATATGTGACCTATGTCAGTCCGAACTTTTATTACATTACTGTGTAAAAATGTGAAGTATATTGATCAAGAACTTTTCGAAATTTTTTGTAATAACGTTAACAAACGATATGTCTCTATGTAGCAGCGTAATATAGATTTAAGATACTAGAATGAAATTTTCACTCTCCAGCGGAGTGTGCGCTGATATGAAACTTCCTGGCAGATTAAAACTGTGTGCCGGACCGAGACTAGAACTCGGGACGTTTGCCTTTCGCGGGCAATTGCTCTACCAACTGAGCTACCCAAGCACGACACACGCCCCGTCCTCACAGCCTTACTTCTGCCAATACCTCGTCTCCTACCTTCCAAACTTTACAGAAGCTCTCCTGCGAACCTTGCAGAACTAGCACTCCTGAAAGAAAGGATATTGTGGAGTCATGGCTTAGCCACAGCCTGGGGGATGTTTCTAGAACGAAATTTTCACTCTGCAGCGGAGTGTGCGCTGATATGAAACTTCCTGGCAGATTAAGACTGTGTGCTGGACCGAGACTCGAACTCGGGACCTTTGCCTTTCGCGGGCAAGTGCTCTACCAACTGAGATTCAAGATGTCCAATCTCTGGGTAGTTCTGGGACCTGCTTATTTATGGAATATTTAATATTTATAGAACATTCTATTTGTGTTATAAATAAGAATTGGCCGAGCTAGGCGGTTTAATACCACATGTCCTTACATGTGTGTTCAATGAACATGTTTTCAGTGTGAAGTGTTAGTTCCTGTTGCCGAGCCTCTTCTCGTTAGTGCACGTGGTTATGCAGTCTACGAGACAGTATCTATATCTTAAGTTGTAATGCATTTCGAGTTATCTCCAAGTTCATAATGGATAAAAGGAGTCAATAAAATATACAAAAATAATAAGAGAGAGCGGCGAACGTCCTAACAAAAAAACTGTTGTCGTAGATGTTTCGATGTGCTTAAGTTTCTTTACACGCTAGAGGAAACAGTGATATTGGCGTCACGAAGGCACCGTGATGCCGCGTACGGCATCGGAAGCCGGTCACAGACCTTGCCGCCAGCAGCGCTTCCGGCAGCGGGCGCACAATTGGTTTCTCTTTCGCGCGGCGTCTTTGTCTGAGCCTCACAGTCCCGGTGCGTGAACAATGGCGGGCGTCGTTTTACTGCCGTTGTTCTCCGTTTCGCGTGTGATTAAGCAGTGCGTAACTGCAGGGCATCGAAACATGGGACACTCAGATAAACTGTAAGCACTGAAGCTAATGACATTTGCACACGCAGACTACGCATCCTTAACCAGCTCAAGTAGTTCTAACTTGGGTTGCTACATAACCAGTTAACCCTCCGTTACTCGCACGAAAATTCGTGACATCGTCACTCGCGCGGATGACTGGTGTTATCCACAAAGCAAGCGGTCTATTTGTACACTTTTAACGGTCTTTATGACTGGGTTTATGATTTTTTTAAAAATCTAAATACAATACATTTAATATTTGTACACAGTATAATATATTCTAACGTTGGCAACAGTTTGACCATTCGAAGAAGAATATCTTCAGCTGAATTACTGGCATTGCGTGGTCGCTCTTGTTGCTTACCGACGTACGGTTCTAAATTCGAAGTGTAAGCTGTTTTTACATAAACCAAAGCAAACACTTTTAACCCAAACTCAGCTGGTTTGCTAGGAATATATTGCCTGAACGGCCAGTTTCATCTAAATGCCAAAAGCTGTTCGTCAACAGTAAGATATTCAATACGTGAAAAATATTTTTGGCAATTGTTTGTGAGTAGTTCAAGTACTTTTCTGATAGCTATGATAGCAGCCAACTTGTCAATCTGCCTGCGAACACTTCTATCACGGATATTGTCAAACCTCCGACATCTCAACAGAAACCTGAATCGGTTTTCACTTATGCATAAATAACATGATTCAAGTCCGTTTCCCTTTGAGTTATCCCACAATTTCGATATACTCTTCCTAGAACATCTCAAAGATCCACGCAGATAGAACAAACCAATGAAAGCTGTGATCTCTATCGCATCTGTTTCTTTAGCGTCCCTTTCCCCACAGAAGTTACCACGGACTTCACTGATGGATATACTAGTGCATGTTGCGATAATGCTTATTATGTTTTCATCCATCAACAAATTCAGAATTTCTATTTCTGTCTTTTTTATACGAGCTTGTTTTTTGGTCCAGGCAAATGCGTAATAAAATTACAAGATCTGCTTCTAACACTGGTAGGGTATTTATTTTTCCTCCGTTTAGTTATTCCATCTTTCCCTAAAAAATGCATCCTCTTGAGTTACTTCTTCCTGTGATTCATATTCATCATTTTCTGACACTTCTTGTTCTGTTCCTGAATCATGACCGCTTACATGAACAGAATCCTCAGTCTCTGAGTCAGCGCTATCACTGTGAGCATCTTCATCACTCAGCACATTGAACCATTCCAGTCATACATTAGGATCTCTACTAAACTTTGTCCGAGTTTTATTGCTTTTGACATTTCTTCCAAAATTTAAATCATAAGGAAAATACTAGGTAACACGGAAGGTACCTGCAATCAGTTTCAATGCGTCTAAATTTACGCACATGAAGGATCGACTGAATCTAGGAAGACAATAAAAAATACAGACTTACTTTGTTTCATATTGTGGCAGCAGAGCTCGCGCGCATGACCAGTGTCCTACAGACCATAATAATGTTTCATAAACAATGTATCTTTCGTAACTGAAAGAAAACAATGATTGGAGCTAACAGCTGGAGAGTTAACAGAAAGGTACTGAAAATGGCGCGATCTCAATCCTGCCCTGTCAGACAAAATTGAGCGGGAAAGTCATGTGGATGAGGAGTGTCATCCGCGCGAGCAACGCCGGGTTAACAGTTTAGTCTCATCATCAACACCATCACCTTTCAAGTAATTAGCCTACAGCCTGAGCCAAATTTCTTCTATCCCTTCTGAGGCCTTCTTCTTGAAATCTCATCTTTGTCATAGCAATCTGAAACACTCCATTCTTGTAATACCCACAAACGAATTGTGTATGTATTCTTAGAGGTAATTTGTTTTTAGGTGTTATATCTTAAAAGAAAGTTGGACACCATGAAAGTTTTTAAGCTGCTTTCGATCTTTATTGTTCAGAATATTTGATTAATAACTCTGAGTATCCTATTATAGTTTCCATTTTTAATAATATACCTGGATCAGTAATACTGCACAAGACAGTATATAACCAAGCATTTAATGGAATTATATTCGCTACTGCTTATTTTTTCATAAAAATTTTACTTCTGATAGGCATTTTCGCCTCAAAGGCTATTAATTTACTTTCCATTGTTGAAATTGTATTGCAGATCTACTTCAGTTTTAATAGAGAGAACCTGACTGTTTCTAAATTGTGTGGTATCTAAAGCTTTATTATCTGTAAGATAAATATTACTATGAATTAATCTTCATCATCTTATTATTTCACTGAAATAACTGATATGTGAAAGTGGTGATAAGAGGCAAAGCTGTTGAATGCCACAGTTTATGGATTTTAATCGAAAAATTTGTACCTAATTTCGCTGAGTTCATAATTTATATTTATAATAAGTCTCAGAACCAATGATCTGTCAGTCCAAGATCATTCTCGAAATCCATTTTATTCTTCACATAACCAATTTTTGTGTGTTCTGAGTTTAGTATGCACTACTCAAGTAAAAAATTTGTTTGCACAATATAGATAGGCACCTCTAATTTTCACAATCTATAAGACTCGTTGTTTCACAGACGAATAGCAACTTTAGTCTAGATGTTCAAGGGCATACTTCTATATAATTTTATTTACTACTAGTAAGAATTCTAATCCTTAGGAGTAATTGGAATGTAAAAACAGAAAAATATTAAATATGTCTTCAACTGGTATTTTAAGGCGAGCAGAGTGGCCGCAAGGTTTGAGGCGCCATGTCACATTTTGTGTGGCCCCTCCCACCAGAGGTTCGAATTCTCCCTTGGGCATGGGTGTGTGAGTTGTTCTTAGAATAAGTTAGTTTAAGTAGTGTGTAAGATTAGGGACCGATGACCTCAGCAGTTTCGTCCCTTAGAAATTCACACACATTTTGGTATTTTAAAAATTTTTGATTACCTCTGTACTGTGCTTAATTTTTCCTCAAATTCAAATTCTTCAGTTCTGGAAATTCGTGATTCATGTAACACATTGACTAGAAATTTAGGAAATACGCTAAAGCACCAAACAAACTAGTATAGGTGTGCTTATTCAAATACAGTGGTTTGCAAACAGGTAGAATACGGCGCTGCAGTCAGCAACGCGTATACAAGACAGCAAGTGTCTGGCGCAGTTAGATCTGTTACTACTGCTACAATGGCAGGTTATCAAGATTTAAGTGATTTTCAACGCGGTGTTGTAATCGGCGCGCGAACTATGGCACACGGCATCTCTGCAGTAGCTATAAAGTGGGTATTTTCGTGTACGACCATTTCATGAATGTACCATCAACATCAGGAATTCGATAAAACATCAAATCTCTGACATCGCTGCGGCAGGGAAAAGTTCCTACAAGAACGGGACCAACGACGACTGAATAGCATCGTTCAGAGTGACAGAAGTGCAACCCTTCCCCATATTGCTTCAGGTTTCAGTGGTGGTCCACCAACAAGTGCCAGCGTGCGAACTATTAAACGCAACATCATCGATATCTGCTTTCAGAGCCAAAGGCCCACTTGATGACGGCACGACACAAGACTTTACACCTCGCCTGGGTCCATCAACACCAACATTGGGCTGTTGACGACTGGAAGAATTTTCATAGCAGATGAATCTCGTTTCAAATTGTATGGAGCGAATGGACGTGTACAGGTATGGAGACAACCTCATGAATCCATTAACCCTGCATGTCAGAAGGTGACTTTTCAAGCTGGTGGAGGCTTTGTAATATTTTGAGGCGAGCGCAGTTGGACTCCTGATACATCTATTTACGACTCTGACAGGTGACAGTACGTAAGCATCCAAACTGATCACCTGCATCCATTCACGTCCATTGTGCATTTCGAAGGTTTTGGGCAATTCCAGCAGGACGATGCGGCACCTCACAGTCGTCCAGAACAGTTACAGAGCCGCTCTAAGAACACTGTTCTGAGTTTAAACACTTCTACTGGCCACCAAACTCCCCAGACAAGAACATTATTGAGCATATCTGGGATGTTTTGAAACGTGCTTTTCAGGAGAGGTCTCCACCCTCTTGTACTCTTACGGATTTATGAACATTCCTAGAGGATTCATTATGTCAGTTCCCTCTAGCATTACTTCAGACAGTAGGGAGTCCATGCCAGGCTGTGTTGTAGCACTTTTGCATGCACGCGTCGGGCAGGTGTACCAGTTTCTTTCGCTCCTCAGTGTATTTTACCCATGTCACTTTGTTCATACTCTAATTCCTACTTTGTGTTTGTAATTTGAACACAAGCGCTTATTCCTACATTTACTATATTTTCTACTACTTTCTATATTTCCGTGTAGCTGTTCATTTTTGTTTTGATAAGGTCGAAATTCGCTGTCTGTAACATGTTATGTGTTAATACATTGTATCATAGGAAATCATAAAATCCTTTCCTAGATACCTGACCTCTCAGAGATCGTGAACTAGCTATGGATAATCTCTTACTACTATAGCTCTTCTGCCTTGCTCCAAGACGATTAAAACCGCAAACGAAGAAGCTATAACCAAAGCGTAATTAATATTCAGTAATAACTTAGTCTGTTTCATATTATAGTGAAAAATTTCTGTGTGTAACTGCATTTGTGTTCAAGAGCCAGTTTTTTTCTTTTTTTTCTCACATATCACAGTGAAATCAGTTTTCTATGGGGGTGTAAGAGTCGAGAATTTGTAGTATAGACGCTGGGGTGCTTTACCTCTATGGTTGATGGTGGAATCGGGTTGGCAGAGATCAGGGGGTCAGCAGTTCACCACCTTGGACTGAGTGACAGTGGAGTGGTGAATGGATGCCTTGTAGTTGCCTGACAAATCGTTAGAAAACCTCATTGCTGAAATATTCATTTGTTGCTCAGCAATCTACAACATAAGGGTGAAATTCAGAGATGTCTGCACTCCCAGGACATAAGCTGCAGGCGACCTGCAAAGAGTTGTGGCCATCAGCAATGTCTCGTGTTTGTGACGATGTCAGCGACTTGACAAGAACGCTGACCACAGGCAGTGGGCAGTGACCCACAGTGCAGTCTACAGGTGGCTTGGTTGCACAGGATGAGGCGTACTGAGGTGCATAGACTCAGACCATGGATGCAGAATGAATGGGACAGCTTACATCAGCATATGCAAGCACAAGCAGAGGCGAGTAGCAAGAAGTTTGTCCACAGGAGCAATGGCGCCTGAGTGTCTGTATTGCATAGGCTTCCAACTGTAATCCTCCAGGGCAAAGGGCTGGCAATGGGTGAGGTATGCTCGAAGGTGGCACACTGATTAAAGGATGCTGAGTCAACAGCACTGGACTCAATGCTAACAGCATGGCTACTGACTTTTTGGTAACATTTTGATCCATATTGACTTGTAAACTCGTAGACTGTTCTAGGTCCCTTGTCACGGCAAGAGGCTGAGAGACTGCAATAAATACATCCAGAAATGAGTAGCATTTAATGTGCTTGACATGTCCTTGCTTTTCTATAGAGTTGGTCCCTATTCCATTAAGTTTCAACACAGCCCATCTTGGATGTAGAGCAATTGGTTCACCTACACGACAGCAGATCTGCTTTTCTGCTGCGCCAATTTGATTGTTCCTCTGGTTCCTCGGCTTTGCCATGGGTGTGGCTAACACATCAATGCCTCGGAGACAGCACTTGTGACATCAGCGGGTAGTCCCTGTTGGAGCTTCACCTGACCAGTCTGAAATGACTCGCTTCCCAGTACTCTTGCATTAGCTGTGGCTGTGTCTCATTTTACTCAGATATGTCAAACAAATTAATTGCATAACAGCATGTCTCACTAATTCTGGGGCTCTGGCCCACAGGATCCAGTTCATAGCGATTCTGAAATGTCTTGATACATATATTAAAAAGGCATTGTTAAGTTTTTTGGCCCTAAATCGACAATTCGGGCGCACTGATCCTCTGCGACTTGCGTCATTGGTTGCTGTGTAGAGGGTCATGTTGGTCATTACACCGCTCTCACAGTTGTTGGCCGCTTTCTGGCTTTTGAAACTGCACTGCTCGCTCAAGCACCTGTTGAGCTGGCTTCACGAGGCTGACAGCATTCCACTTTAGTCCATCTACTAAGGAAAAATCCTTGGCAGTACCGCAAATAGAGCCAAGGTCTCCCCACATGGCAGTACGCAACATTGAGCACTCAGCTACAGAGGAATTAGAAGTTAACAATCACATGCAGCACATTCAGTTTCCTTTATGCTAGTTCAGTTTAAACCAAAAGGTGTATTGGCTGTTTCCGAATCCAAATGGTATGAAACCTGGTAGTCAAGGAAGGCAGGGTTTGGTTACGATTGAGGATGGGGCAGTAATCAGGTATTGTTGGTTCCCTTTTGCAATTACACATGTTTATTTCAAAATGGTAATTCCAGACTCAGCGATAAATAAAGATATCACACGTCGTTAAAGAAGGAATAAACAACTGTAAAATTAATCGTGCTTTCAGTGCTTTACAATATACCAAATGAACATAAAATACAGACACAGCAAATAATGATATAAAAACAAGCCATTGTAATCAAAGTTAGCATTTTAAGTCAAGCAAGCACAGTCATGGTTGAAGGCCTTTAACGCTAAAAACAACAATTACAAAAAAATTTAACAAACATATTGTAAAACAGCAGTGCAATAGCAAGGTTAATTGAAAAAGACACGCAACTGATCACCAAACGGGTGAGACAAAATGATGGTAAACTTGGTGGCACAACCATTTAAACCTGCTGTAACGCCAAGAATGGCAATTATATAAGAAATATAGAAATATATAATAAAACAGCAAATACAATAATAAAACACAAGGGCCAGTCACAGACGGTGCAACAGGAATCGACCTCTGAGTAGGTACTGAAAAAAGAAAACAAAAAAAAAAACTTTTGCGATCGATGAGATAGGCAGCCAGGAGTTGCAATCATGGTAACTCAGACTAGTGGCAGTGTAACGAATGTCTAATGATAATCTTGCTGAGGCTACCTCACGTCCAATAAACCAAAAGCAGTGATGTAAAAATACACCAAAGCCACAACCGGCGGTCTGGACTCTGCCCACAGAATACTGTGCTTAGAGCGCCTGGAACGAGACAGATTCACTACCACCAGAGGAGAAGAATCGCCAACCAACCTACAATCAAGAAAGCTGTCAGAACTATAAGCCTCTCCTGCCAGTAGAGGCAAGGTAAGGAAATGTACACTGCCGTTACATACACTAAACCCCAGGACAGGTAACTGGGACGTTAGCGGCCATGAGACAGGAAAAATACCGCTGGTAGAACTTAACAAATAGTAAAAGACTGAGCGCAATAAATAGTAATTAGAAGTCCAGCAAAGCTAATCAGATCCGCCTTCCCCAAGCACTCCACTCGCTGCTCTTCGCCTCGTCAACACTACGAGCAGTATCACGAACCCAAGTCACTGGAGAGTCGTAAGATCTCACAATAGTGGAAGTTTCTCTACTTGAATCCAAATGCACTCAATTTAAAACTTGCAGGATCCGGTTTACGACGAGGTCGTGCACCCGCGTGACCACAGGCCTTTGATCCGGCAGTCCATGCGCAGTGCGAGCAGTCCCGGCGTGTTCTAGCACTGCGCACGCCTGGATCCACCTAGTCCCCTAGCGAAATGCTCCATGACACTATCTGGAAGAAAACCGACGGCACCCCAAAGATACGGCCACAGTTACTACGTAACGATAACCGCCACTGCAGCCACTAGCGGACAAGCAATGCTTGCGAAACCAAGTGGCACCGGTCAAGACGTGAATAAGACAAACAACCGCAACCATGTCAACTAAACGATACGGTGGCCTACAACAGAGGACAGAAACCTACAAACAGCGCCAACGTGAGCCGGAACATCGCTCATGGTACTTTCAATAATTAGTTTACAGAACTGTTCTGGTCTCTTCATAGGAGCATAATTCCAATGAGGCATCACTTACAGACTAGTACAGTAATACCACATTATTCCTTCCTGTCCATAAATTTTTCAGTATTCAGTGAACACTATATAGTCACCAGCAGTTCATTCTCATACGTAGCTCTTCTCCTTAACTATCAGTTGGCTTCTTAAGCCACTGGTGCGGTACGTAATTTGGAACTTTTAAAGGTACATTTGCATTCTGAGCTTTTCTTACCAGAAAACGTAATTATAAGTAATGAAATAAACAATTTGAGTCATAGATATATGTCTCGGCCGTATAATTATTGTGTGGAGCCGCTGGAAACATTTGAAGATTTTTGATCGTCATATTATTGGCGAAACCGGAAGAGTCACCTTTTGTTTTATAGGTCTTGTCCAGATCGGACACCGCAATTAATACTTCTATTATTTCTTTATTTATTTTTTTCACGAGTTGCAACCAAACGGCACTCGTATTCACATAATGTACGTGTACTTTTACATTGTGTTTTTATTTCAGAATATAGTAATAACTAACCTATGTACAATTTTTTTATGTCTTTAGTTATTGTAAGAATGTTGGTGACTTGGCATGGCAAAACGTTCCGTACTTTTGAGCAAAAGTCCTCCAGCTCGAACCACCGTCGCCTTCGGGTGTTGTCTTTTCACGAAGTCCGATATTAGAAAACTCACACAGAGAAGAAAACGGTTAAAAATACATGAACGTACCTTTAACGAAAATGTCATACACAAGCGCCGAGAGTTTGTATAAATTTACTTACATTGAATTACTTTAATTCGCTGTATAGTCTCTATCCAGTAATGTATGTGCCAAACAAATGTTGTTGTTGTTGTTGTTGTGGTCTTCAGTCCTGAGACTGGTTTCATGCAGCTCTCCATGCTACTCTATCCTGTGCAAGCTTTTTCATCTCCCAGTACCTACTGCAACCTACATCCTTCTGAATCTGCTTAGTGTGTTCATCTCTTGGTCTCCCTCTACGATTTTTACCCTCCACGCTGCCCTCCAACACTAAATTGGTGATCCCTTGATGCCTCAGAACATGTCCTACCAACCGATCCCTTCTTCTGGTCAAGTTGTGCCACAAACTTCTCTTCTCCCCAATCCTATTCAATACTTCCTCATTAGTTATGTGATCTACCCATCTAATCTTCAGCATTCTTCTGTAGCACCACATTTCGAAAGCTTCTATTCTCTTCTTGTCCAAACTATTTATCGTCCATGTTTCACTTCCATACATGGCTACACTCCATACGAATACTTTCAGAAATGACTTCCTGACACTTAAATCAATACAGGATGTTAACAAATTTCTCTTCTTCAGAAACGCTTTCCTTGCCATTGCCAGCCTACATTTTATATCCTCTCTACTTCGACCATCATCAGTTATTTTGCTCCCCAAATAGCAAAACTCCTTTACTACTTTAAGTGCCTCATTTCCTAATCTAATTCC
Source organism: Schistocerca piceifrons (assembly GCF_021461385.2). Lineage (NCBI taxonomy): Eukaryota > Metazoa > Arthropoda > Insecta > Orthoptera > Acrididae > Schistocerca > Schistocerca piceifrons. The sequence goes on from NC_060143.1 coordinate 239,535,302, forward strand.
CTCAGCATCACCCGACTTAATTAGACTACATTCCATTATCCTTGTTTTGCTTTTGTTGATGTTCATCTTATATCCTCCTTTCAAGACACTGTCCATTCCATTCAACTGCTCTTCCAAGTCCTTTGCTGTCTCTGACAGAATTACAATGTCATCAGCGAACCTCAAAGTTTTTATTTCTTCTCCATGGATTTTAATACCTACTCCGAATTTTTCTTTTGTTTCCTTTACTGCTTGCTCAATATACAGATTGAACAACATCGGGGAGAGGCTACAACCCTGTCTTACTCCCTTCCCAACCACTGCTTCCCTTTCATGTCCCTCGACTCTTATAACTGCCATCTGGTTTCTGTACAAATTGTAAATAGCCTTTCGCTCCCTGTATTTTACCCCTGCCACCTTTAGAATTTGAAAGAGAGTATTCCAGTCAACATTGTCAAAAGCTTTCTCTAAGTCTACAAATGCTAGAAACGTAAGTTTGCCTTTCCTTAATCTTTCTTCTAAGATAAGTCGTAAGGTCAGTATTGCCTCACGTGTTCCAGTGTTTCTACGGAATCCAAACTGAGCCAAACAAATAAAAAAAATTAATTAAATTGGCGTATGTGACAGGACGCATTGTTATATGTACTATATTGTCTTCCTTTTGTTACATGTTTATTGCAAACGACATACGGGATACGAGACCGGAATACATTGAAGTAAGACTAATTACTGGAATTTATGTCGACGCTTGAAATTACGCTGCAGTCGCGGATACAAGGTAAGGCAACGCGTCTTTATATCAGCAATCTTGTCCAAGCGCTTTGTATCATCATAACTTGCTTGGTAGATCTATCGCAATTTTCCATTACCGTAGCAGTGATTTTAAGCTACATCGCGGTTTCCAAAATTATTTTCGTTATTCATACAGTGCAACAATAGAGTTTTTATCAGTTCACAATATAGCCGACTTAAGTTCTGTGAGGCGTAACATGGCGTGCAGCCATTAGTATTCAAAATTCCACCATTACTTTCAACAATTAATTTTCTTGTTCAGACATTGACGCACAGCGAGCTTAATTTTTAAATTTATTCTGATTACACATACGAGTTTAAATTTTTATTGTGTCATACATTACGTGTGGCATGGTAGTGACCAAAAATCAATTAGCAAATATGAAAAACCAGAGACTGCAAACGCAGACGCAATCCGACTCTGACATGCCATTAAATAATGAAAGTTACGTTACGGTTGACTCGAATACTAACGAGCGACATATTATTGACTATTCTAGTGACGTAAATTTAGAAAATAGACCGTCCACCAGTAATATGCCTAAGTTTAGTTCCGAGCCAGTTTTGGTGTCTTACATCATGTCTAAGGACGTGGCGGGGGCGGAACAGTTGCATATCACTAGTATTGCCAGTATGTTCGATGCTGTTATAAACAGATGAACGAACAAAAACACATGACGACTGAAAAAAAAAATCAGTAGACACAATATAAACTGGACATTGCGCACATACCGACCAACAGATGACGTCTATAAGCGCCGCTTTGAAAACAGCTCATGACGAGATAAAAACACGACATGATAAAATTAAATGAGATTTACCCGCACGTGAAAAGTCAAACGACACTTTGTGTAGACGTGTTGAGGAGATAAAAAACAGACTGTCTGGACAAGTGTCCGACCTCAACGCGAAATTTTCAGAGCTTTCATTACAACAAGAAAACACAAATAAAGATGTGACAGATATCCAAGCACAATTAAACAATCTCAGTAAAACATGCGAGTTTGTAGTTACGCGGATTAAATCGCATCCGGCAGTGCACGATGGTATAAAAACGCGTATTGCCGATGTCGAAAACAAGGTTGACACAATTGACAAACATTTTTCTGATACAGTAAGACTACGCGCTGACAACCATTTCTCATGCATCAATAGAGAATTTCACAGTTGGATAGAGCAAAAAGACAAATATTTTGACTAGTTCTTACAAGAAAAGTTGCCTGCTGTTGTCCACGACACTGTCGCGGAATTTACAAATAACAACAAACACGTAATCAGTCAAGCAGCACAATCTGCCCCTGCGCAATCGAAACAGTTTGACAATTACGTACAACCAGTGTGCACTGACGGTAATAGCAACCGAAACACACAGTTTGGCAAGTGAGCATATATCATTTAGCTTTACCTAAACACAGATAAATACATGGAAACATATTACATATAGGTTTTTTACATAGGTAAAAATACATACAAACATATTACATATTGGCTCTACATAAACATATAGACATATTCCTCTTGTCTTTCGACAAGTATGATTGGTCACATAGAAATATTTTTCATATAGATTTACATAAGTTTACAATATTTACAGTATTTACAATAATTGCAAGTTTAGATCTATGTTTTGCTTCTGCAAATGATGTCGCCTGAAATAGAGGAGGATTACACACGACACCACACACCAACAATAAGACCAATGCACAACTACAAATAACCAAATAACAAAAGCGATGAACTAACATCAAACACAAAAATACTCGCGACACGAGTGTAAGTGTGCAGTCTAAGCATGGCCTTAGCTACTCGTAACTGTGTGTTCAATGGTGAGATCCGTATCCAATCAGTTTCAAGGTGAAAGTATAAGGGTGTACAATGATAAAGTATTCACGTCAATCAGTCGTTAGTAGTCGAAGACTGATGGTGCAGATAGTCGATCTCACAGGCTGAAAATATATTTTCTTCACACCTGTATAAAATTGAATATAGAATTAGCTTTAATATTTTAAGGGACTGCTGTAAGTATTCGGCGAAGACGAATCTCTTCTTTCTCCTTCTGTTGTTGACAAGAATAGCTGAAATAAAACTTTTATACTACGTAGCTTCTCTGTAGAAGTACTGTGAGGTACGTGTATTTGATAGTCGTGTGTAACTTAAGTATGATCCATAGATGTGTTTACTGTTGAGCATGTTATACTCTAAGATCACGGCGAGCATATAATCCAATAATTCTGTTTGTTTTAGGATGCTGCAACAGATATGCAACAGGATGTGGAATGCTGACAGTAACATACGGACAGTCGTACAGCAGGCGTCACTTCGCGTTGCGCCACTGAAGAGCAGACGACTTATGGTGCGTACACAAAAGCACTAACTTTGCAGCTTTGAATTCCTGCTTCCTCTTGACAGTGCGCGCATAAGTTTTGTTCCTAATGTTAGCTTCCGCAGACAGCTTCTTGCTGAAAAGAAAGTTTTGGTAACGGCGTTGTACAATCGTTGTCTTCTTTGCGATCGAACATGAGCTCATTAGGAGTGTATGGAGTTTCATAAACATTGAGGATGTTGTGTACCTCTTCAAATAAAGACAAATATGTTATTTAATTGGTATGTTTGGTAGAAATGTTAGGTCTCATATATCTGTTAATCTCACAGAACACACGTGCAGTGGGATTACACTGGGGACTATATCCTGAGATAAAAATACTCTTATTACTATTGTCCTTGAGAAATTTACGCCACTTGTACCCAGTATAGTATGCAGCATTGTCGTATAAAATAGCTTTTGGCTTTCCCACGTGAGGAATGTAGTCACATAAGAAACGACGAATGATGCCAGTGACAGCAGCAGATCTTATAGCATACAGTTTAACATGCTTGGAGAATAAATCGTAAAATGCAAGAATAAATTTCAAACCACCACTGCTTGTGGGATGTAGACAACTTATGTCAGAACGTACAGTTTCTAGAGATTTACTGGGTAGAACAGAATGCAAATCAGTCTTTGTAGACAAGTTCAGCGATCTAGATTTTTGACAGATCGCACATGTTTTGAGTATACTGTGGATCTTACGTCTCATATTGCTAAAGTAACAATAGGTGCTAAGCTTTGCTAGGCACTTCTTGGTAGCATAATAACCCCAAACAAAATGTGTGTGCCAAATTAGGTTGCGTTCAGTATCCTTAGGAATACAAACACACCAAGTAATGGCTTCAGGATGACGGCGATTAAATAACGCATCATTATGTATCAAATATCGGTTGGACAGAGGATGGTCCGGTTGATTTGTGAATCAAACTCTTACCTTATTGCTGTGAGGGTCAGATTTGTGCAACATTGACATACTTCTACATAAGTCGGTGTAATACTGGTGGAGGTGGAGGAGATTAGTGTTTAACGTCCCGTCGACAACGAGGTCATTAGAGACGGAGCGCAAGCTCGGGTGAGGGAAGGATGGGGAAGGAAGTCGGCTGCGCCCTTTGAAAGGAACGATCCCGGCATTTGCCTGAAGCGATTTAGGGAAATCACGGAAAACCTAAATCAGGATGGCCGGAGACGGGATTGAACCGTCGTCCTCCCGAATGCGAGTCCAGTGTGCTAACCACTGCGCCACCTCACTCGGTGTGTAATACTGGTGATATAGCTTACACTGCGTAAGAAGAATTCGGTAATCATTCACATTCTGCAGGTCAGAGTTACACTCATTCAAGCTTTGAGGTAGACGAGACAGAGCGTCGGCAATGATGTTGTATTTACCCTTAATATATACAATTTCAAAGGAACAGTTTTTCAAAGATAGAGCCCAACGTGATAATCTGGGATGTACTAGCTTACAAGTTAACAGAAATATGAGAACTTAGCGGTCAGTATAAATTTTATTGTGCTTACCAAACAAATAATAATTGAATTTCTTAAAGGCCCACACTATAGACAGTGCTTAAAGTTCTGTGGTAGAGTATGTGCGTTCACATTCACTAAATGTGTGGCTCGTAAAATTAATAATTTTCACATGTTCTTGTTCTCCATTCTTTACAACTTGAAACAAACAACAGCCTAAACCATATGATGGACCGTCACATGTCATACAAAATTCTAAATTAATATCAGGGTGATGCAAAATATTTGCGCTAGCCAAAGCATGCTTAATACTATCAAAGTCTTTCTGACACTGGTCAGACCATATCCATATCTGATTCTTTTTGAGTAAGTCCCGTAGATGCTTGCTGTTTAAAAGTTGGTGTGGTAAAAATCGTCGAAAGAAAAAACGGATTCTAAGGAATGATTTCTATTGCTTTCTAGTCGGTGGACTAGGAAAATTCCTGATTGCATCTAACTTACTTTTGTCAGGTCGTATACCTTGAGCATTAATAATATGTCTAAGATACTTAATTTCACTGCAAGCAAATTTTGACTTTTTGAGATTAGCGGTAACTCCAGCTTGTGCGAATTTGTGTAGAATATTTTGCAAAGTATCAATGTGTTCGGACCAGGTCTTACGAGCTATGACCAGGTTATCAGTGCAGTGAGTAATTGATTCAACCAAGTACAGTATCCAATGTGGTGATAAACACGCCTGAACTGACGTTCAGACCGAAGGGAAGGCCACAAAATTGATAGGTTCGCTCCCCGAATATAAATGAAGAATACTTTCTAGAATATGGCGTGATTGGGACTTGCCAGAACGAATCAGTCAGATCTGTCATAGAAAAATACTTAGAATCTAAAAATTTCTGCAGCTGATCCTCTAAATTCTCAGGTTTCGTACGAACAGGTAAAATAATCTCATTAATTGCACGAGCATCCAAAACAACTCTGATATTCCAGTTGGGTTTCTTTACAACAAGTAAAGGGCTGCAGTAAGGTGACGTGGAAGGTTACATGTCTCCATATGGAAAAGTTATGAGACTTCCATAACCTGAAACTGTTTGTGGACGTTTACTATACGTCGCTGAACTTGTGACTACGAGGAAACTGGTCTGTAAAACCGCACAATTGAAAAAGACTATTCAAGGTACTTTGCTATGTATGCAGGCGTGATGAAGTATTTATGTTTGAAATTTGTTTTTTACAAACTGTTAATGTAGAATCGTGTTACGAATTGTCTGCGTGAAGACTTGACGATGGACATTCGTTTTACGTCACAACTACTTGCGTACGAATATTTGTATATCGCTTGACAAACTGTGCACGTGAAAAACTGTCATATCTAAGTGCACCAGCACTTTTGTATGCATCGCAAATTGACATTTATTGCGCAGCATCTCTGTTTCTCTGGAAATCTGAATAGCAAGAACTGGATCCTTACTGCACCTACGGCCGCATTGTTCCAAAACGATGAAGACCACTTGACGGGCGGAGGAATTTTGGACGCGTCCTCAGTGAGCAGTATGTTCTCGGAAATGACGGACACTCTCAACTGTTCTAAACAAGGATCGACACTAGCATCGTGGCGTCCGAGGTCCTGCTTCCATGCCTTCACAAACTTATGCTGTGGAATGGAAATCCACCAGTCTTCCATCAGGCGATGTACGACCTAGGACAAAAACAGTGACATCTAAATAAACAGTGGAACCAGTGCAAAAATATAAACTGTGCTACAAGTCTTCACTTAAAACTTCCGGGCTGATAGGCCGCGGTCGAAGTATAAAACTGTATCCTGACGTTTTGTCTCCGACTGCGGGAGACATCCTCGGAGGTAAAGCGGCCTATCAGCCAGGAAGTTTTAAATGAAGACAATACCGGCCTTGAAAGCTTACATTGTATGTGCTACAAGTGATCGCGCACACGCATCTGTATTAGAACTGCGAACTATGACATTTAACTGCCATAACCAATGCTCACCTTTACAAAGTTATCGTGTTTTTTCGGTCCATACAAGTTTGAACGACGATACGTCGTAAAAAAGACTTTATATCTGAAACAAAAAGACATTTAAAGCACAAGATTGTGCGAAAGAGACTATCAGTAATAAGGATCTGTAATTTCAGGTTAACGGGTGTTGCAACTTTAGGAATTTGTAACTGTTTTAAATGTTAATCCACATTTGTGAAATCCATGATGATAAATGTTGTCTCTGCTACGTACTGTGCACATGAACACACGGACCGAGTATGAAATATGTGTCATGTGATGAACTCGCTTCGCGACGGCCGAGCTAGGCGCAATGCCAACAAACACTTTTACGGTTTTACACTTGAAAACATTGAAAATCTGTTTTGTATAAATATAACGTAATGATATGTATGTTGTACATGATATGCATCTGAATTTGTAGACTTTATATATGCAATGTGCTTTAGAGTGAGTTGCTCGCCTGCAGGTGTGTCCTTTCGCCTCGCAACTCATGGGGCAGTTTAAAGGCACATTTGCATGCTGAGCTTTCCTTAGCCGAAAACGTAATTATAAGCAATGAAATAAATAATTTGAGCCATAGATATAGTCCACGGCTGTATAAATATTGTACGCAGCTGCTGGAAACATTTCAAGGCTTTTGATCGTCATATTACTGGCGAAAGAGGAAGAGTCACCTTTTGTTTTCTAGATCTTGTCCAGAACGGACGTATTTAGACTTATCGCCATTAATACTATATTATTTAATTATTTTATTCACGAATTGCAACCAAACGACACTCGTATTCACATAATGTAAGTGCACTTTTACACTGTCTTTTTATTTCAGAATATATTTATTACTAACCTATGTATGTTTTATTTTGTGTCTTTAGTTATTCTAAGATGGTTGGGTGACTTGGCATGGCCAGAGGTTCCGTACTTTTGAACAAAAAGTCGTCCAGCTCGAACCACCGTCGTCTTCTTGTGCTCGCCTTCTTGTGCTGTTTTTTCACAAAGTCCGATATTAGAAAAATCACATAGAGAAGAAAACGGTTAAAAATACATGTACAGACCTTTAACGAAAATGCCATGCACTAGCGCCGAGAGTTTTATAAATTTACTTGAATTGAATTACTTTAATTCATTGTATAGTCGCGAAAAATTTACGTATGAGCTAAACAAATAAAAAAATTAATTAAGACCTTTGTCTGTGAAACAAAAGTTTTCCTTGCATTTTCTCAGGAAACACATATTAAAACATGCTCATACAAAAACTACCACTCACAATACACTGATTGGCAGTTCCAATTCTTACCCTTTCTTTGAAGCTAATTACAGATTGACTACTTCTTGCAAAGCCTTGATTTATTGTAACTTTTTTTTAGCAAAACCTACTTCTTTTAATCGTGTGAATTGAATTTTAACTATGCCCTAATCCTACTTTAATGATAACAGAAACTTGCGCCAGTGCATCATCTGCAGCAATTTCCCCGAGTCTGACGGAGTAGTGCTAAAGAAAAGTTACACAGCATTTTCTCCTGCTCAGTACCTGTATTACTGCAAGTATCACTATCTTTATAGGCCGCTTGACGCGCTGGTATACATTCCTCAAAGGAATCATCCTTGTTGGCACTATCATTAGCCTTACAAAAAATTTCTTGTTTCGCTTTTCTTCCGCCCTCCCCCATTTTGAGTAGGTGTAACCATAACAGATGGTATCCAATCTGCATCTTTAGAAATAAACGCGTCTGTACTACTCCACCAACCACAAAGTAACGCAGTTAACATCACCAATAGCTTCTCGTGTATCCCTTGCAGTATCTACAACAAAATTACCATATGCAGGGCACTCTGCACGTCAAAAAAATCACTGACAAATTTACTTCGCCTTACATTTGGCTAAGCTCTATTGTCTCTAAATAAAACTATTATCGCCCATTGTAGTAAGTGCAGCCGGCCGTGGTGGCCGTGCGGTTCTAGGCGCTGCAGTCCGGAACCGCCGGACTGCTACGGTCGCAGGTTCGAATCCTGCCTCGGGCATGGATGTGTGTGATGTCCTTAGGTTAGTTAGTTTTAAGGAGTTCTAAGTTCTAGGGGACTGATGACCTAAGATGTTAAGTCCCATAGTGCTCAGAGCCATTTGAACCATTTGTAGTAAGTGCTACTGCACCTAAATCATTATCACCCATGTTGCTACTCTCACACTCATTTACTTCAGTACATCACACATTCACTTCGTGTGGCACACCATCTAATTCAGAATTTGTATTATTAGAAGATATTGGTGCTAACAATTTTACATTATTTCCTTGACTTCTACAACAATAGCGCTCTACACATCAATTAAACTCACACTATTAACGTATTTCCCGTTATTTCTCCTTCCACGCAGATGGTAGTTTTGTTTTACATCTCAAGTCCCGAGTAAAGCCTAATATTCTTCACCACTGGAGAAACATACTGGGCATTTTGAACCCACCAGTTGTCCCATTCCTGCTCCTTCTTCCTCGCCTCTTCTGGAATAATTGTACTGCACCAATCTTAGTTCCTCCTCTTCTCAGTCAGTACTTTTAGTGCTATGGCTGCCTTGTCTGCTTCCGCAGCTTTTATTTGGTTGGATATCTTTGCACTGATTTCTTGCAGCATAGATACTTAGGCTGCTACAATTTGCAACGTTTTGTCTGAGGTAGGCCTATATGGTATCGAAAACGCTCTAGGAATCACACAAATACTATAAGCATCAATACTATAAGCATCAATACTATAAGCATATCACTAACGTAACGCCTCATCATAACACAATCTTCCACCTGAATGTTACTCGTGACATACATATTTAAACACAATGAGCCATAGCCTTTCCAAATCAATAGATTGCCTGCTTCAAACGATACAAACTAACTCACATATTCTGCGATTCCCAGAACACAGTCTGAGCTCACTTTCCTCACAAGCACACACGATTACAATTGAACAATTGAACACTTGACGATAGCCCCGTTCAGCTGCAATTATCCCTGAAGTGAAAACAAAACGACAACAACAAAATTATTCGCCATATTGTACATTGACGAAACTGCAATCATGTAGTAGTCATGCTGTCTCCTCCAGTGATGGTGGCAAGCGAGGTTCCTCTCCCACCTAAATTCAGGGGTGGCTCATCCTTCTGACACAACTTATAAAGGCCAGAGTGGCAAGCCTCTGTGGTGAGTGATTGAACCGAGTCGTCAGAGGTCAGGAGGTTAGCAACTCACCGCCCTGCTTGAATTGGCAGCGAAGCGCTAAGTGGATGACTGATGGTCGACCACCGTATCGTCATGGAAACATCATTCATTTATTTCTCAGCTGTTTACAACAGTCGATACTCGAGAAAGCCAACCCTCCCAGGACATAATCTGGAGGCCGCTGTCAAAAGCGTCTTGTGGCTGATGGGGTAATGACGCAGCTACTCAGCAAGAAAGCTGATGGCAGCCCACAATGCAGAGTAGAGGGAAATTGGTTGCACGGATCAGGGCGTGCTGAGGCGTACAGACCCAAGACGAGGATGGTGGCTGAGTAACTGCTTGATCCTGAACTCGAACCGTATACCACCAGGGCAGCAGCTGAGGAAGGCCCACCATTGGACTCAGCAAGAACTACGGTGCTGCAGCAACCAGCGGCACTACAGAGCTGCAGCTACCAGCGGCAGAGTCCGGAAGTGGTGACAGGTAGACTCGCAGACAGACATAGCTGCGCTCTCGGAGCTGGTGGTTGGGAGACTGAAATACTTCTGTACAGACATAAGGAGTGCTTGTATGTGGTTGACCCATTTTTGTTTCGCTAAAGCATCGGTGTCTATTACGTAAGTCACAGTAGAGCCATGGCTTCGACATGAAGCAGTCAGGACACTCATATCCAGTGGCTCTGCCTTTCTCATGCTTCAACCTAATACACCTGTGGTTCTCTGTTTGGCCATAATGTGTTGTAACAGCACAGATGCCTCGAAGACTATACTTGCCTTATCAGCAGGTGGGCTCTGATGTAATTTCGCCTTGCCAACACCAACTTACCTGTTTCCATGGCCCCTTGTGTTAGCCATGGGTGGTGTCTCAATTTTATCCAGCCGTGCCAACAGTGCAGAAGAATCCTATCCTGTAATTAATTACTCGGTGAGATATGTGTACTGCTTGCGGTCTTGCGGTAGCGTTCTTGCTTCCGTGGAAGTGGCCCGGGGTTCGATTCCCGGTGGGGTCAGGGATTTTTCCTGCCTCTAGATGACTGGGTGTTGTGTCGTTTTCATCATCATCATTTATCCCCACTGTGGTCGGCGGAAGGTGATGGCAAACCACCTCCACTAGGACATTGACTAGTACGTCGGTGCGGGTCTCTCGCATCGTCCCCTATGCTCCTCGGAGTATGGGACCTCATCATCATCATAATATGTGTACTGAACTGATTTTGAGATTGGATATAGATGTAGTACATGAAGCCATAGTAGCTCGCTTCTGGTTGCTGAGAACAGAGAAATGTGGTGAGACCTTGAGCTAAGAAATTTAATGTTGTGTGCCTGGGAGACTTGTACTTTGTTAGCAGGCAATAATTTGAGTACAAGAGTTAAGAGACGTTTATTTTTCCGCAGGCCATCATGTAATCAGTGGTTCCACGTAGACTTTTCCCTTCATAACGAGAAAAATGTTAACATTTTTCTCACAATGATTGTCACCTGATGGCTGTCTTCGGTCGTGGTGATAAACCAGTGCAATGGTTTCCATTGGTGATTTCCGTAACGGAAAAAATGTGTTGCTATTAGCTCAATTTTTGCTGTCAAAATCGCTAAACACGTGAAACAGCATTTGCTAAAAGAAGCAACCCTACTTATCTGACGCTTCTGCTGAGGTGCCGTTTATCAATTATTGAAAGTGTTGCAGCAGTACAGCACTATTGATTATCCTGTTCACACAAGAAGCATTGACATGACATAAGCGAAATCTGTCCAGAGGCGCTGAACCTATCACGGAATGAATACATCGTCAGAAATCAAATTTTTGCATCCATGGATTTGAACCTGTATCTGCTGCTTACTGCCAGCAGTCGCCTTAACCATTTTCTTCTATTTTTCAGATCCTTAGGCCTCTAGACTTCACAAGTAGCTTTTTCATTCTCTCTTCAGCGATTGGCCTCGTTGAATCGGCTCACCCACCATTCAATTTTTTTCTACCAATTCTTTCTTAAAACTTTCTTCGACGTTTCGGCTAACAACTATACTGTACAAACGAGCGGTTTGTTAAACTGAGTAACTTAAAATGTATTTATCTTTGAGGAGCCCTCCTAGCCGACTCATTTTACTATTCATTAAACCACGATTTTGATTTAGAAATGTAAAGCATGCACTTTAGCTCCATGAGTTGTCGTCTCGATCTGGTCTTGTCATAATACACGGTTTACGAAACAAGGCTCTTGAAGTCTTCTTATAGAAAAAAAAGATGAGGAAACGTACTGCTAAAAGAAAACTTTTCCGATGATAAATTTAAAGTAGCTTTATTTCACAAATTAGTTAAAGTCTTTCTTTATCCCTTTTTTATATGTAGCATGTGAAACGATCTTGTTGAGTTCAGTTTTCATCAACTGCACAAAATTTAACAAGGAACACTTATTATTGGTCATTGTAGAATAGAACTGTTCTTCCGATAACTTCCTCGCTCGTCATGTAGAATCAAGCACATTAGGTGACAGTTTTACTTGAATCTCCGAAATCTTTATTTTTATGTAGCTTTTCTCCTATGGGTACGGTATCGTTAATCATATCATCATGTTGCTCTTACGAGAGACTGTTGGCGACAACCAACAGACCAATGAAAGTGATACAAAAAAAATGGTAAAACAGCGATACTCACTTCTTCACTATACAAAAACGAGTTGCAAGAAGAAGTAAAAAAGAAATAAGAGCGGGAAAAAAAATTTGAAAAGAACACTTTTCAAACCTAGTAGGCCTACATACATTAGTAGACCAAAACATCTACATCTACATCTACATGGATACTCTGCGAATCACATTTAAGTGCCTGGCAGAGGGTTCATCGAACCCCCTTCACAGTTCTCTATTATTCCAATCTCGTATAGAGCGCGGAAAGAATGAGCACCTACATCTTTCCGTACGAACTCTGATTTCCTTTATTTTACTGTGGTGATCGTTCCCCCCCCCCCCCCCCCCAATGTAGGTCGGTGTCAACATAATATTTTCGCATTCGGAGGAGAAAGCTGGTGATTGGAATTTCGTGAGAAGATTCCGTCGCAACGAAAAACGCCTTTCTTTTAATGATTTCCAGCCCAAATCCTGTATCATTTCTGTGAAACTCTGTCCCATATTTCGCGATAATACAAAACGTGCTGCCATTCTTTGAACTTTTATGATGTACTCCGTCAGTCCTATCTGGTAAGGATCCCACACCACGCTGCAGTATTGTAAATGAGGACGGACAAGCGTAGTGTAGGCAGTCACCTTAGTAGGTCTGTTACATTTTCTAAGTGTCCTGCCAATACAACGCAGTCTTTGGTTAGCCTTCCCAGCAACATTTTCTATGTGTTCCTTCCAATTTAAGTTGTTCGTAATTGTAATACCCAGGTATTTAGTTGAATTTACAGCTTTTAGATTAGACTGATTTGTCGTGTAACCGAAGTTTAACGAGGTCATTTTATCACTCATGTGGATGACCTTCCACTTTCCGTACCATTCAGATACTTTTTCTAAATCGTTTTGCAGTTCGTTTTGATCTTCTGATGACTTTATTAATCTATAAACGACAGCGTCATCTACAAGCAACCGAACTGCTACTCAAATGGTCTCCCAAATCATTTATATAGTAAGGAACAGCAAAGGGCCTATAACACGACCTTGAGTAACGCCAGAAATCACTTCTGTTTTACTCGATGACTTTCCGTCAACTACTACGAACTGTGACCTCTCTGACAGGAAATCACAAATCCACTCACATAACTGAGACGATATTCCATAGGCACGCAATTTCACTACGAGCCGCTTGTGTGGTATAGTGTCAAACCCTTTCGGAAATTCACAAATACTGAATCGATCTGAAATCCCTTGTCAATAGCACTCAACGCTTCATGTGAATAAAGAGCTAGTTGTGTTTCACAGGAACGATGTTTTCTAAACCCGTTTTGACTGTGTGTCACTAGACCGTTTACTCCGAGGTAATTCATGATGTTCAACTACAATATATGTTCTAAAACACTGCTGCATATCGACGTTAACGATACGGGCCTGTAATTTAGTGGATTACTACTACAGCCTTTCTTGAATATTGGTGTCATCTGTGCAACTTTCCAGTCATTGGGTACGAATCTTTCGTCAAGCGAACGGTTGTATATGATTTTTAAGTGTGGAGTTAATACATCAGCATACTCCGAAAGGGACCTAATTGGTATACAGTCTGGACCAGAAGACTTTTATTAAGTGACATAAGTTGCTTCACTACTCCGAGGATATTTACTTCTACGTCACTCACGTTGGCAGCTGTTCTCGATTCGAATTCTGCAATATTTACTTCGTCTTCTTTTGTGAAGGCATTTCGGAAGGATGTGTTTAGTAACTCTGCTTTGGCAGCACTGTCTTCGATAGTAGCCGGCCGGAGTGGCCGAGCGGTTCTGGGCGCTACGGTCGCAGGTTCGAATCCTGCCTCGGGCATGGATGTGTGTGTGATGTCCTTAAGTTGGTTAGGTTTAAGTAGTTCTAAGTTCTAGGGGACTGATGACCTTAGAAGTTAAGTCCCATAGTGCTCAGAGCCATTTGAACCATTTTTTCTTCGATAGCATCTCCATTGCTATCGCGCAATGAAGGCACTGATTGTTTCTTGCCGCTAACATACTTCACATACGACCAGACTCTCTTTGGATTTTCTGCCAGGTTTCGAGACAAAGTTTCGTTGTGGAAACGGTTATAAGCATCTCGCATTGAAGCCCACGCTAAATTTCGAGCTTCTGTAAAAGATGGACAGTCTTAGGGATTTTGCGTCCGTTTAAATTTGGCATGTTTGTTTCGTTGTTTCTGCAACAGTGTTCTAACGGGTTTTGTGTACCAAGGAGGATCAGCTCCGTCGTTTGTTAATTTATTTGGTATAAATCTGTCAATTTCTGCCGATACAATTTCTTTCAATCTAAGCCACATATGGTCTCCCCTTATAATATTAATTTGGAGATTACCGTATAGAGTAAAATTGGCCTAATATCACTGATTTTCAAGTATTTTAGGTCGAAATATTTAGTAAAGGAACTTGTGGGAGTCTAAACTATTACATTTATTGACAATTTCGAAGTCTGCATTGAGTTAAAAGGTTTTCAATAAAAGCTTTACAGTAGTATACGTTGTTTTGTATTGATTTAAATGGGTACTCAATTTTACCAAATCAAGGAGGTAAAATCGGGTTTTTCCACCTGCTGAACAAAAAAATTGTATAAAATTGTTTGTTAATTTTAAATCAAAAACATAATAATATGTTGATAACAAATAAGTCAGAAACCTAAAAAAATATGGTTTGTTGATCTATTGCTAATAGATATGTTTTTATAACAATTTTAAGTTATGGTACCCGGTTTTGTCCGACTCTCCCATACACCTCATGGCTAGGACTAACACGCTCCACGGCACAGGCGATTTAGACAAAGATCTTTAAGATCGTATCTATTCGCTTGTTGCCGTGGGAAGCGACGCGACTCTTGACAAAAACATCTTCTGCCTCCGCAAATACTTGAAAAAACTAGTAATTGGCGGTTTATTTATTTATTTATTTATTTTTCAGAGACGCAGGTTTCTTAGCTCTTGCGCTAGTTCGACATGAGTTTGTGCTGTCGTGTAGGAGGGGAGATTTAGCGCCTCTAAAGCCATGTGACTGGCTCAAGACGGAGAGAAGGCGTTGTCGTTAGCGCATTTTGTGGAAAAACGGAATTTTTTTTATTGGGAGAGGTGCGAGGCACTCGGGTTCTGGATTTTGGTCTGAAAGGATCTTTTGGTCGAAGCTCTGTTATGTGTGGTTGGTGCTTGGGATCTGTCCTAAGACCGACTTCACTTGCAAGTAATTAGACTGGAGAGCCTGCGGTTCTTACTGTACCGACAGTGTGACTTCAAACGTCTCGGGCTACTCGTTTGGAGAGGGCACACTTACTGATTTTTGGTTTACCAGTCTTGACGTTTGGTATCCTTGTGCGCTCTGTCGTACGAGTGAGCCAGATTGGTCCTTGGTACTACCAGTGAACGGGTGTGTCACACAATGAAATCTACTGCGATTTCAGGGCTCTGGTAGAGAGTAAATTGCGATCCGTCTGCGTGATCGCTACACATTGAGATTTTGCATTTCTTTCGTGGCCGCGATCGAACCACAGGTGCCGCCTTACGCCTCGCCTCCATCGCACACATATCGCCAGCTGCAAGTTACGTAGCTGTACGAGGCAAACTGGGTAACGTACTGTTGCTCCGGCCTTGTCAGGGCGTACAGATCTCAATCGCCACTGGCTCTCAGCTGCACCTTTATAGACAACTGCAGATCATCAATCAAAGTCTGCTCACCGTCAGGTCAGTTCATATTGCATTATCCACATTTTTAGGGTCAGACTATTTGACTCACGTCTGCCACCCAGGATCACTGTCCATTGTTCTCTTAACACAACTGTTGATTGTTTACTATATTTAGTGAATAACTATAATTTATGTCTGTTTTTACTTAAAAAATAAATGTTGATAGTAAATTTTACTACATTCTCAATCATTTTATATAGTCAGCACCACTGATTAACAAACTTCCTGGCAGGTTAAAACTGTGTGCCGGACCGAGACTCGAACTCAGGACTTTTGCCTTTCGCGGGCAAGTGCTGTACCATCTGAGCTTCCCAAACACGAATCGCGCCCCATCCTCACAGCTCTACTTCCGCCAGTATCTCGTCTCCTACCTTCCAAACTTTACAGAAGTTTTCCTGCGAACCTTGCAGGACTAGCGCTCCTGACAGAAAGGATATAGCGGAGTCCTGGTAGGTTCGCAGGAGAACTTCTGTAAAGTTTGGAAGGTAGGAGACGAGATACTGGCGGAAGTAAAGCTGTGAGGAACGGGCGTGAGTGGTGCGTGGGTAACCCAGTTTGTAGAGCACTTGCCCACGAAAGGCAAAGGTCCAGAGTTGGAGTCTCGGTCCGCCACGCAGTTTTAATCTGCCGGGAAGTTTCAAATCAGCGCACACTCCGCTGCAGAGTGAAAATCTCATTCTGGAAACCACTGGTTAACTTTCATTGAGGAGTCCCATGAAACGGCAACTTTCAAATCTACAGTTTTGCAGAGTCTTCGATACTTCGTCTGAGGGTATTAACGGCAAAACTCCATCCACGAAGTTAGTAAACACACTCCTTGAACGTATTTGTTATCTCGTCGCCAAAAGTTTTGAAGAAAAGAGTTAAAATGCGAGAGGGAGACAGTCTATGGCTGCCGTATCATTTATCTGGGATTGTTTTATTGTCTGCTAAACAAGTTATACTTTCCAAGCATGTGAGTGTCTTCATTATTAAATTTCTTAATTATTCAGCTTTTGAATACGACCCGCCTTGTTGTCCACACGCCTAGACATGCTGGGATTCTGGCCGGTCCCGGGTCGAATGCACCAGTTGGTTAACGACGAAGATTGATGTGGTGATCAGGATGACTGTGGTTTCTAGGCCGTTTCTCTCATCCGATTAGGTGAATAGCCTCGTTCTGCTTCCATTATGCAATTTCCAAACAAGGGGTGAGGCACAGGAAGGGCACCCTGCCAGAAACTGTCACAAACACTGCGAAATACAAGTTAACATGCCGACCCCTTGAAGATACGGAATAAGGGCAAGAAGAAGAAGATTTATGTTTTGCATGTAGTTGTTACAGAGAGATGAAAAGATTAGCAAAATATAGGAAAACATGAAGGACGCTAGCGCACCAGTGGGAAGACAGGTGACACAAAAGTAGAGTAGCTGTTCATATCTGAACATCTCTCTTCGTTCTTTAAAAATTTCAGATATTGTGCGTTAAACAAGCGAAACGTCACAGAAGATTGTCTCAAGAGTACAAGGACAAGTTAGGTAACTGAACGTTGAGATCTGAAAATGCTCAGAAACCTTTTCCCATATATTCTGTGTTCAAAACTCTACTCTCCAAAAGCCCTCCATGAAATTCTAAAAAGTTCTCGAGAAAATCGGATATGAAGTTTTCCGACTGTGTGTAATACTTTAATGTTAGTCGATTTTAAACCAGGCGCTGTGGCTACGTGGTATTAGGGTCGTTGCAAATTTTGGCGATATACATCTGAGTAAATTAGCTTACCACGCCTATTTTCATTCTCTGCTTTCGTATGGCATCATATTCTGTGGTAACTCATCATTGAGTAAAAGAGTGTTCATTGCAAAAAAGCGTGTAATCAGAATAATTGCTGGACCTCATCCAAGATCATCCTGCAGACACTTATTTAAAGAGCTATAAATCTTCCCTGTAGCCTCACAATATATATATATTACTTATGAAATTTGTTATTAACAATCCGAACGAATTCAAAAGTAATAGCAGTGTCCATGACTACAACACTAGGAGAAAGGATGATCTTCACTACTCAAGGTTAAATCTAACTTTGGCTCAGAAGGGGGTAAATTATGCTGCCACAAAACTCTTTGGTCACTTACCTAATAGCATCAAAAGTCTGACAGATAGCCATATAGCATTTAAAAGGAAATTAAAAGAATTTCTTAATGGCAACTCCTTCTACTCATTAGATGTATTTTTGGATATAGTAAGTGGGTAATTTCCCAACCTCCACAAAAAAAAAAAAAAAAAAAAATTAGTGTCATGTAATATTTCGTCTAATGTAATATCTTGTATAGACACCTTTTATTAACCTGACACGTTCCACATCACTACGAAGTGTCGTATTCATGATCTATGGAACAAGTACTAATCTAATCTAATCTAAAACGGTCGCCAGCCGGCAGAAGACCTAGGTTCGACTCATAGCTGACACAAATTATTAAACTAAGCTGCATGTCCAGATTGAAAAAATTATTTGTAATGCTATTTTAATTTAAACGATCTTTGTTAATAATCTTTTATCAAGCAGTGGTAATTAAAAATTTATATATGCAATTAAAACTGAATTTTTATTTGTGATACAGAATTCGAAATAAGAAGATATGCTTTTCTTACTACAATGACAATAAAATTTATTACTCAGCATATAGGTGATGAATCGTATATGTAAATGACATAGATATTCAAACATAATTGAAAAATAAAGGAAAAGGTAATAATGAACGGCCGGCCGTGGTGGCCGAGCGGTTCTAGGCGCTCAGTCCGGAACCGCGCGACTGCTACGGTCGCAGTTTCGAATCCTGCCTCGGGCATGGATGTATGTGATGTCCTTAGGTTAGTTAGGTTTAACTAGTTCTAAGTTCTTTGGGACTGATGTCCACAGATGTTAAGTCTCATAGTTCTCAGAGCCATTTTTAATAATGTACGCAACAAGACTCGAATCATCTATTTCCAGTCCCGAGCACTTCTGGTTTCTTCGTCTTTACCTATTTTATGCTTCACTGAAATGCTCGTGGAACATACACCTTTGTCTAAAAACAGTGACTGGTTCAAAAATGGTTCAAATGGCTCTGAGCATTATGGGACTTAACATCGGAGGTCATCAGTCCCCTAGAACATAGAACTACTTAAAGCTAACTAACCTAAGGACATCACACAGCCGGCCGGAGTGTCCGTGCGGTTCAAGGCGCTACAGTCTGCAGCCGAGCGACCGCTACGGTCGCAGGTTCGAATCCTGCCTCGGGCATGGATGTGTGTGATGCCCTTAGGTTAGTTAGGTTTAATTAGTTCTAAGTTCTAGGCGACTGAGGACCTCAGAAGTTAAGTCGCGTAGTGCTCAGAGCCATATGAACCTTTGACATCACACACATTCATGCCCGAGGCAGGATTCGAACCTGCGACCGTAGCGATCGCGCGGTTCCAGACTGAAGGGCCTAGATCCGCTCGGCCACTCTGGCCGGCCGTGTTTGTTTGTTTTTTTTTTTTTCATCTAAATGAAACAGTGACTGGGAATCGAAATCAGGGCAAGGCAGACAAATATTCAACACAAAGCCACAATGCCAGGCAAAATTGTTCTCACGTCAGGGTATCAAAGGCTGTCGATTTTCTAGAGAATTTTTGCGAGTTGCATCGAACTGCTTTCGCTGATTGACATTTCAGTTCTGAACTTCACGGACCATGAATACATAATAAAGTACCAGGGTCAATTCTAGTGTCCGATTCCACTCTTCGGCTTTGAGCAATGACATCATACATATGTCAGAGACGCTACACAGAGGCAATCTTTGAAAGAAGCTGATGATATTCGTAAACAAACTAATGTAACATATGATAAAATTACAAACACATTTCACGTGATTAGTTACTTAGTGACAAATTATACCGGCAACAATTAAAGGTAAAAAAATAAATAAGTACAGAAAAGAAACAAGTGTACATGTCTGACACAAATTATTAATGTAAATTATGCGACTAAGAAAAGCACGGAGTACCTTTAAATGCAGTAGAGTATAGTGCATGGTGAAGTAATAATATTATGAATCAGGGTTAACCTTTAATGCCAACTGTTCAATCTAATGGGACGAGTACACAAGTAACTAAAATTGACGAAAAGTAGCATCTAACAAATACTGAAATCGGTAACTGGAACTGACCTACATAGGTTAATTCTACTTACGGATTCCAACCATTTCACGGTTCGTTATTTAGATCGTTTTAAAACAAGTTTGTGCACTAAAGTGTTACAGGATTTCTGCATATGGTATTACTCTCTTAACTGTTATGAAAAGGAAAAAAAATTGGAAGCTTGTAAGTAGGCTGTTTAGGTTTTCTTATTGGTAACACCACGTAGCGCTCCCTATGAAAATCACTGGCTGTGCTGTGTGCAGTCTGTGGCTAGTTTGAATTGTTGTCTGCCATTGTAGTGTTGGGTAGCTGGATGTTAACAGCGCGTAGCGTTGCGCAGTTGGAGGTGAGCCGCCAGCAGTGGTGGATGTGGGGAAGTGAGATGGCGGATTTTTGAGACCAGATGATCTGGACCTGTGCCCATCAGTAACAGTACATTTGTGGAAATGGATGTCATGAACTGCTATATATATTAGGACTTTTGAACACTTTGAAGGTAAATACATTGTTTGTTCTCTATCAAAATCTTTCATTTGCTAACTATGCCTGTCAGTAGTTAGTGCCTTCAGTAGTTTGAATCTTTTATTTAGCTGGCAGTAGTGGCGCTCGCTGTATTGCAGTAGTTCGAGTAACGAAGATTTTTTGTGAGGTAAGTGATTTGTGAAACGTATAGGTTAATGTTAGTCAGAGCCATTCTTTTGTAGGGATTTTTGA
This sequence comes from Schistocerca piceifrons, assembly GCF_021461385.2. Taxonomy (NCBI): domain Eukaryota; kingdom Metazoa; phylum Arthropoda; class Insecta; order Orthoptera; family Acrididae; genus Schistocerca; species Schistocerca piceifrons. The sequence continues at coordinate 239,556,320 of NC_060143.1, forward strand.
AAGTCAGATTGCGTTGCGCCAAAAATATTGTGTGTCAGTTTAAGGACAGTCATGTATAATTTTTCTAAGGGGACGTTTCATATGTCGACCCTTAGCCGAGGATACCTCACTGAAATCTTCTGATTTTTTCTTGTAATTTGTGTAATTGGTGTAGCTTTTGTTTATTGCTAGCGCGTAATTGTAGAGATAATCTCCTTTGTAGTTGCAGTCTTTCTCTGTTGTACAGTAAAACAGTTGTGGCATGCATGTAGATTTGCACCAAGTATTTCGCAGCTGCGCTTGCAATTAACTAGATATTATTTTCAGTGCTATATTAATGTGTTCTCTTATTTTTGCTCTTCAAATTGTGCTTTTCTGTGTTATCGTGTGAAATATTGTGACAATAATGGCGTGTGAAAAACGTAACACTAGGTTCCAAAGTAAACTGAGAAATAATAGTGACGACGAGCATAGCTTATCAGCACCACTGTGTAATGAATTAACAGATATTCGGAGTAGTAATTTCGTAACTGTGCATAGGGAAAGGGAGCGGTCGGCAAATAATGGTGAAGACAGTGAAACAAGTAGTGAACAGGGAAGCATTATCGATCGATCGGTCGGCCACAGCTCGCCTCAGGAATCCAAATTGACAGAACACTATATTGCAAGTACTGTAGACTCAGGATTTGGGTCCTCACCGTATTCTCAAATGAGTCAAGACACATTCTCTGCTTGTCAAAATGCGAATGTTGCCGGTGAAAATGCACTGCCAAAAAGCATAGAGAAACAGAATCCAGACACGAATACATTATTATTGCAATTAATGCAACAAATGGAACAAAATCAGAGAAAAACACAGCAAAAGCTTCAAAAGTTAGACACAATGGAACAAAATCAGAGACAAACACAGCAAAAGCTTCAAAAATTAGACACAATGGAACAAAATCTTCGGAAGTTAGACACCACGCTTGAACAAACACGTGAAGATTTAACTACTGAGTTACATAAAATCGAATCGAAATGTCAAAAAGTCTGTAATGACGTAAAAACACAAATTTGTGAGCATTTTCAACCTATTTTTTCGCGGCGTGAAAATGCATTACGGAATTTCGAAGCAGCCATAAAACAACTGCAAACTACTGTTCATGAAAATCATGAGACCTTGCAAGCTAAAATTGACTCAGTTGCACCTACCGATTCCGTTACGCAACTTGCAAAAACTCAGGAAAACTTAAAGGACACAGTAGATACTCTGAAAATTGGTTCAGAAAGACATATGGAGGAAATTAGTTCATTATCAGAGAAAGTAGTTGAACTTTCGGATCAGCTAAATAATTTATCTATGAAGGTAGATGATAATCTGAATGACACAAAACCGGTAGTCTTTAATGACACAGAAGAGTGCGAACAAATTAGGAAACTCAAACAAAATCAGAATCAAATTAATACGCAACACCAAAGAGAAATCCGGGAAGTACAAGATCAGCTGACGCAGGTAATACAAGAATTACGTATTTGAGGGGACACTCGTGCTCCAATACGGGAAGAGGGACATAGAAATACGGAACAGCCACAAAATAATAACACAGGGCACTTCGCAAATTATGAAAGAAATTGGCAAGGTACACCGAATTTTGAGATGGAACCGCCGAAACGACGTAACAATAACCGACATGCGACTCGCCAACATGATGATTTTGACTATAAGCTGTTTATTACTACACGTAAATTCAAAACATTTAAGAATTCCGGCAACGACATTCATCCACAAGCGTGGCTCCATCAATTCTCTCATTGTTTTCCTCCCAACTGGTCATTAGAGCAGAATTTATGTGTGGCTATTTAGAGAATGAACCAGCAATAAGAATGCAATCGGTCATTCACGATTGCCACAGTGAAGGAGAATTTTATCATGCCTTCCTCTCAGCATATTGGTCTCAAGCTACACAAGACCGAGTAAAACATAGCATCATAATGATGAAACATTTCGAACAATCTGAATTTTTCAGTCTTGTGAAATATTTTGAAGACATGTTGCACAAGAATCAGTACCTGTCAAACCCATACAGCCCCTCAGAACTCATCCTCATTTGCTTAATGAAATTGCCTGAACATTTAAGAAATATTATTTTGGCAGGACGTTGCAAAGAGGACATTGAAGCTTTTCAGGGACTGTTACAAGAATTGGAAATTGACACTGACAATCAGGGAATGCGAAAACAGGAGCACAACAATTACATGTCACATCCGTCGCAATTCCGCGATGAAAGAAATAATAACTGGACACGACAAGGCTATTCTCACAACACAAATCGTGACGAAAACAGACACCACCTGTATGACAACCGTTGGCAGAGTAGTAATAATTACAGGGAAAGATCACCTCTCCGTGGTAGTGACTATCACAGAGACAATCAGAGAAACAGACAATATGGGAACCAAAATAATTATTATCAAGGGAGACAGTAGAACTTTAGACGCAACGGTCCAGCGCGCAGTTACGATTCAGGGAGAAATTTTCCACCACGTGACTGACAAGAAAGAAACTATGGAATCTACCGACATGACGACAGACGATATAATCATAACGACAGACCTGAATTTCATCAGAACTGGTGGGATTCAAACAGGGAGGGCCCTCTCGACAAGGTGAATTTGTAGAAGTTAGGTCTAATCCCAATAACGACGCTCGCCAACAAAGAAACAGACAATGACTCACACCGCAGGCAGTCACGTGCGCTGGCTGGCTCAGAGGAAAATAACATAGACGCTAACGTTGAGAAAAATTCCAGTATTCCTTACCGATGCATACCTCATGATAATTGCGTTGAAGTTGAAACTCTGCGTACTAGGAAGAGTAAAGGTTTACACCACATTTCACATGTAAAACCGTTTATTGAAAGATATCTACTTTTTAACTTTGTCTTTGCCATAAAACTTTTCACTTCACATTTCTAGTATGCTTTGTCAGACTTAAGTAACTGCTACCATGCAACAATGTTTGAAGTTAAATATCCAGTCAAGAACCAAGAGAACTTATTTAAACACAAATTACGAACGCATTGTTATAGTGAACAGACGACACAGTGTTGTTATTTGTACATTCTTGCTTGTTAGTTGCACGATTACGTAACGACTATCAGGCTTACATACTTAGAACATATACTACTAATGAGATTTTAATGCAACGTTTTGGTACTTGAAAACATACTGTTTATTGGAAGTACATTTGGTGAGATTAAATATGACTTAGCATTTGGTTTCTTTGATAGCTACACGATTATATCACGACACTACTAATATGTGGCACAATTTACATTGTTACTTTTGCGGTGTATCTGTTTTATATCTGCACAGTTTTTCTGTATTATTCTGGAAAGTAAAACATGTTTTAGTAGTAACTTTAGTGGTATAGCTACAACGGGACAGCCTTTTTCGTAGCACAACAATACATTACATTATAGTACTTTCTTGATCACGGTAAGGTACATAATAACTATGATATCTATACGCAAAGCGTTTCACTTTCGTTTATGATGAGGTAAGTACACTGACTTCAGCAGAACTTTGCTTACAGAGGACGATAACTACGACACTTCCACAGGATTATCTTACAGCAAGACGCACATTTAGCGCCACAGGACACACATTTGAGTGATTAATTTTGTACTTAAACCATTTATTTTTCAAGATTTTTGAATTACAAAGAAAGTTTTCCGTGATACATGTCATTCCATTGCTGTAATCTGTAACACCTGAGGGCATAATTACATTAATCCTCAGGGGGTACACGCTTACTTTGTGTACCATGTGTGTGGCAAACACAAGGAGCCCTAGCTAATATGGTATTTGCTTATACAACTTTACACATCGGTACCATATTCCTCTAAAACAGAATTACACAGCTATCTGATTATTTGACAGAGGAACAAACATCTTTTTACTACATCAGTGACACATGTTTACACAATTACACAGTTTGATAACTTCACACTTATGAAACTGTATTTTGTCTGTACTTTGTGAACTGTTCATATTTTTTCGGAACCATTGTGATACTATGAGAGTTCTGAATGATGTATTTCGTATGGGATCATGATTTTAAAGTACGTTTGAGGTAAATGACACTATTGAAATGAGCAGAGGATTTTATTTTAGGTTTTGAAATTATTGGAGGAAGCTACGACGATTTTGAGAATTGATTGAGATGTTATGATATTATTACGACGACGATGTGTATTATGCTGTTGAGGTATGTTTATGATAAATAAGCTGATGCTATATGAGGAATTTGAAAATGCTATGTATTTATTATGATGAAATATTGAAGAAGTGTCGATGAATATATATATGTGTAATAAGGAACAATGAGTAGTGGTTAGGGACTCTGACTTGTGAAAAAGGATGTTGGAAACCATGAATCGTACTTGAAGAGTTATGAAATGTGTCTAAATGCGTGAATGTATCACAATGCCAATGAATATTTTTTGGACACTGTTATATTTGTAGGATTTTGTTGCTACAGAATTGCAATGCAAATTCTCGACCTGTGAAAACTTTTTATATGAGACTGTCACTACTATCGTAAATATTTCAGTAAGAAAGTTAAGTGACCTTCACGTAATGCGTCGTGGATGGCGAGCTGTGCCACTTGCCTGGAGGAAAAGCCATTAGGCGAAAAGAAAAAAAAGAGACCATTAACTTTGTTATTGACATTCCTTTCTAGAAAGCATCGCAAATACGAAACGCTCATTACTTGGAAAGATACTTACATCTGCACACCTGATTATGACAAGCATCTTTCTACGAGAGTTGAGAGAATTTCCACTAACTTATGAAATGCCACATGACTATTGAATGATATTTTTATGTTTTACTTTGTACATAGTTACTTATTTCATTTGATATCTTGTTTCCAGCTATGTTGCAACATTGGTTTTATAAAATACAATTAAATGCATTTGCTAATGTGAACACTTTCTGTCAACAAATCTAATTTTATGATCCACATTCTTCGAAAATGGAGCACTTGGAAAGGAAAGAACAATAAGAAGGGATTAATAACAGTTACTGCATACATAATTTTCTTTTCAACTACTTGGTAATTTTTTTTGTTAGAATAACTTCTTGTGGTGCACCACTTCAATGACATAGATATTAAGATGTGAATAGACATTTCCCTTATCTGCATTGTTGTCTTTAGTGTACTATTTTTTCTGCTTGAGCTTTGTCATGTTTAGATATAAGTTATTGCATTTGCTGCTGCTGCTGTTTGCCAGGCATAGCGCTACTGAATTTCACTTTGTGTTACTCTGTTAAGCCAGTTTTACTACTGATTTATTTTTCTTCTTGCTGCACATTGCCTTATATTAGTTGTAGTATTGCAATTGCTTTGCTAATTTATATATACGGCAGCTTGCTTTGCCAATTTCCATTTTTTTGTCATTGCTGTTTGTGTTAATTGTTTTGTGCTGCTGCATTGCGTCGTCCCTTAGTTTAGGATCTGAGCTCAGTAGATTTAAGTTACCTTAAGATTGGGTAAGCTATATAAGAGAACGAGTTGTGATGAATTGGAAGAAATGCATTGAGAAGCTATAAGAAAATGGTTTGGCCAAAAAAGTAGTGTATGGTGGAGAAAAACTATTTTTGAAAGAGGATGTAAACAGAATACAGAAAGTATGCTTGGATAGGATTTTTTTGGTGGAAACAAATGTTGAACTAAGAGGAAAGATCTATGGAATGAAGTTTTGGGTTGGACTGCAGTACCAAATGTCATACTGAAAACAAACCCTGTCATGTACTTCTGTGTTATTATGATATGTGAATTTGTGTTTTTCCTTTCTTTACGTGTTTAGCTAATTAGATTTATGTTGTAGAATTTCTCTAGTACTCTGTTACATTCACTATGATGAGGAATACTGGTATCCTCAAATATAATTTGCAGTAATAATATGTTATTTTCTTTGTAAAGATGTGTATAGACGTTATTAATTCTGTTCTGTTTCAATGGACATGTGTGAAATTAATGTTTCAAAAACTATTCTCATTATTTTACATATTTACTTATGTCATAATTCCTGTAACACTGATGTATATGTTTATTTCTATTGTTTTGTAAAGCCTGTATTACTACAAATGTTATCTGTACTATTATGTTCCTTAATTATGTATTTTGTACCTTTGTTATTGTATTCTTACGTTACAAAATTGTAATTGACACCAGTTCATCGAATTATTAACTTGTAAGTTACATTTCACTGCACACGTTTTTGTTGGTCATAGTATATGGACAATATGTGAGAAGTAGGGACTGATAGTGTTTGCACGTGTGTTAATAATACAGTAAGGGACTGGTTAACAGCATTGCTGGTTCAAAGGACATTGCAAAAAAAATTTTTTTGAGTGCAAAAGTGGTGGTTCATGGATTTGCTGTATTGTCCGCAAAACTCTTCGATGGTGATTGTGCACCTGCACAGTGGCAACAAATGGCTGCTGGTCATCTCTACAAGGACTGTGGTGGGTCTGCATCTTTCATGGCCCACCAATACCATTGTTTCTGCAAGTACTACAGTGGGTCTGCATCTTTCATGGCCCACTAATACCATTACTTCTACAAGGACTACAGTGGGTTTGCATCTTTGATGGCCCACCAATAACATTATTTCTACAAGGACTGTAGTGGGTCTTCATCTCTGGTGGCCCACAATACCATACTCTCTACCAAGACTATAGTGTGTCTGCTCTGTGATGACCTACCTACTAATATTCTTCAAAACATCGAATGACTCTGCTGTGGGTTTGCTCTGTTGTGGATCATTACCTCTCTGCATGTCAAGGGTCAGCACTGTCTTTCCTTTGGAAGGACAACACTACTTTTTCAAGACTGCATGGAAATCCAGTACTTATGCGTGCATTTTCTTTTACTGCGCAGACTTTGAGAAAAAAAAGAGACACGGCAATTTCACTGTGATAAATGATCAGGACTGTCTTTATGGACTGTGAGGAAATTTTAGCTTTTGACCAACACTGTATCAACAACTGTGTGCATTTGTTTTCTTTGTTATTGTAATTGTGAAATTTTTTTAACAAATATGTATTGGCCAGTGCCCAAAACAATTTGTAAAATTTTTTGTGCGGAGCATGGGGGTAAGTAGGCTGTTTAGGTTTTCTTATTGGTAACACCACGTGGCGCTCTGTATGAAAATCACTGGCTGTGCTGTGTGCAGTCTGTGGCTAGTTTGAATTGTTGTCTGCCATTGTACTGTTGGGCAGCTGGATGTTAACAGCGCGTAGCGTTGCGCAGTTGGAGGTGAGCCGCCAGCAGTGGTGGATGTGGGGAAGTGAGATGGTAGGTTTTTGAGAGCAGATGATTTGGACGTGTGCCCATCAGAAACAGTACATTTGTAAGAATGGATGTGACGAACTGCTATATATATTAGGACTTTTGAACACTTTGAAGGTAAAAACATTGTTTGTTCTCTATCAAAATCTTTCATTTGCTAACAATGCCTATCAGTAGTTAGTGCCTTCAGTAGTTTGAATCTTTTATTTAGCTGGCAGTAGTGGCGCTCGCTGTATTGCAGTAGTTCGAGTAACGAAGATTTTTTGTGAGGTAAGTGATTTGTGAAGCGTATAGCTTAATGTTAGTCAGGGCCATTCTTTTGTAGGGATTTTTGAAAGTCAGATTGCGTTGCGCCAAAAATATTGTGTGTCAGTTTAAGCACAGTCATGTATAATTTTTCTAAGGGGACGTTTCAAGCTGTAGTTTGTAGTTTTACGTAGTAGTTCTGAGGTCAATAAGAATTCTAGAAATCCTACAAAAATATAGACCACAAATTTACTGAAAATATGTCCAAAATTATGAACCATTGAGAAGTTGGAACTGGTAACTAGAACTGACCTCCTATACAGGTCAATTCTAGTTACCGATTCTAGCCATTCAATGATTCATTAATTACATCGTTTTTTCAGCATGTGTGTGCACTAAATTTAGGCTAATCTGATTTCTGCATTTATGATTGCTCTCTTAACTACGGCAAAAAATTTTTAAGTTGGAATTGGTAGGTTCTAGTTAATGATTCCAATTTTTGTTATACGCCGCCATAGTTTTAGAGAGCAATTACAAATGTAAAAATGGTATTACGTGTCAATGCACGCAACTGCAAAAATAATTTACATATCATGGAGCTGTTGGAATCTGTAACTGAAATTTGCGTACATAGGTTAATTCTAGTTATCGATTCCTATATTCTGCGTTTTCTGGAGATGTTCGTTTGTCATGTACTGGCTTTTCTTTTAGAATTTAGTGTGTCGGTTTCTGCACATTTATGCTACTTTTTCGTATTTGTTGTCATTCATTTCATTTTCCCGTTTCTCTGATACATTTTATTTTCCGCCCACTCAAAACCCCCAAGTTTTTGCCCTTCTCCTGTTAGATTCAATAATTAATACGAAGTTAACGCTATTTTATAGCTGTGTGACTTCACCATGAGATTCACTGCTACGCAATTTAAAGGTTCTCAGTGCTTTTCTAGCCGCATAAATTACAAGTGTATTTCTTACCAAACACGATTTTTTAAAATTCTTGTTCTTAATTATTTTCGTTATCTTTAGTTGGTTTCGTGAGGCAATACTGACCCTACGACTTATCTTAGAAAGTAGATTAAGGAAAGGCAAACCTACGTTTCTAGCATTTGTAAACTTTTGACAATGTTGACTGAAATACTCTCCTTCAAAATCTGAAGGTGGCATGAGTAAAATACAGGGAGCGAAAGGCTATTTACAATTTGTACAGAAACCAGATGGCAGTTATAAGCGTCAAAGGGCATGAAAGGGAAGCAGTGGTTGAGAAGGGAGTGAGACAGGGTTGTAGCCTCTCCCCGATGTTATTCAATCAGTATATTGAGCAAGCAGTGAAGGAAACAAAAGAAAAATTCGGAGTAGGTATTAAATTCCATGGAGAAGAAATAATAACTTTGAGGTTCGCCGATGACCTTGTAATTCTGTCGGAGACAGCAAAGGCCTTGGAAAAGCAGTTGAACGGAATGGACAATTGCTTGAAAGGACGATATAAGATTAACATCAACAAAAGCAAAACGAGGATAATGGAATGTAGTCGAATTAAGTCAGGTGATGCAGAGGGAATTAGATTAGGAAATGAGACACTTAAAGTAGTAAAGTAGTTTTGCTATTTGGGGAACAAAATAACTGATGATGGTCGAAGTAGAGAGGATATAAAATGTAGACAGGCAATGGCAAGGAAAGCGTTTCTGAAGAAGAGAAATTTGTTAACATCGAGTATAGATTTAAGTGTCAGGAAGTCGTTTCTGAACGTATTTGTGTGGAGTGTAGCCAAGTATGGAAGTGAAACATGGACGATAAATAGTTTGGACAACAAGAGAATAGAAACTTTCGAAATGTGGTGATACAGAAGAATGCTGAAGATTAGATGGGTAGACCACATATATAATGAGGAGGTATTGAACACAATTGGGGAGGTGAGGAGTTTGTGGCACAACTAGACTAAAAGAAGGGATCGGTTGGTAGGACATGTTCTGAGGCATCAAGGGATCATCAATTTAGTATTGGAGGGCAGCGTGGAGGGTAAAAATGGTAGAGGGAGACCAAGAGATGAATACACTAATCAGATTCAGAAGGATATAGGTTGCAGTAGGTATCGGGAGACGAAGAAGTTTGCACAGGATAGAGTATCATGGAGAGCTGCATCAAACCAGCCTCAGGACTGAAGACCACAACAACAACAAACAGTTCGTTCCGATATAACTCATGACTAAGTAAATAAGTGCGTAAACGTGATTGTAACTTTATCGTATACTACATTCGTTTGTTTATGAATATGCTCCGTTGCTTTCATAGATTGCCTATAACTAGCGTCTTAGCCTTACGTATGTGGTCGTTGCTCAAAGCCGGTGAGTGGAATCGGACAGTACAATTTATGCTAATCCTATAATCCAATTTCGGTGTGGTGTTCTTGTGAGTGAGTCATTAAACTTGATGCTCTGTTACATAGTGTAATGAGCGAAACATTTGGCGTGGTGTGAATACGGGGTGACCCTCCATGACTGACGCGGCGGACCCGGCGTGTGGTACGAGCAGCAGCGCCATTATGGCGTGTATTCCGCTCACGGCGGCAGTAACTCACCCTCCGCCGAGCGCCCTTACCGATTCCAGCCCCCCCCCCGGCTGCACTACCGCTAACCCATTCTGCCCTGAACGGCGCATTCATCAAACGCGAGCCATTACCCTGTCTCAGACCGCAGATGCGGGCTGTTCTAATTAAAAGTACTCTTTCACTCCGAGTCAAATTGACGTTTTTAACGACACTTGGCTTTCTTTTTAACTGGCAAGAGTTCGCTAAGTATCTTTGACTAGCGGTTATCAATTGCTAACGACCAAAGACTTGTTCCCAAACTGGAATTTTTCCGTGAGGAGTGCCGAAACTGCACATACACTACTGGCCATTAAAATTGCTACACCACGAAGATGACGTGCTACAGACGCGAAATTTAACCGACAGGAAGAAGATGCTGTGATATGCAAATGATTAGCTTTTCAGAGCATTCACACAAGGTTGGTGGCGGTGGTGACACCTACAACGTGCTGACATGAGGAAAGATTCCAAACGATTTCTCACACACACAAACAGTAGCTGACCGGCGTTGCCTGGTGGAACGTAGTTGTGATGCCTCATGTAAGGAGGAGAAATGTGTACCATCACGTTTCCGAATTTGATAAAGGTCTGACTGTAGCCTATCGCGATTGTGGTTTATCGTATCGCGACATTGCTGCTCGCGTTGGTCGAGATCCAATGACTGTTAGCAGAATGTGAAATCGGTGGGTTCAGGAGGAACGGAACGCCGTGCTGCATCCCAACGGCCTCGTATCACTAGCAGTCGAGATGATAGGCATCTTATCCGCATGGCTGTAATGGATCGTGCAGCCACGTCTCGATCCCTGAGTCATCAGATGTGGACGTTTGCAAGACAACAACCATCTGCACGAACAGTTCGACGTCGTTAGCAGCAGCATGGACTATCAGCCCGGAGGCCATGGCTGCGGTTACCCTTGAAGCTGCATCTCAGACAGGAGCTCTTACGGTGGTGTACTCAATAACGAACATGGGTGCACGATTGGCAAAACGTCATTTCTTCGGATGAATCCAGGTTCTGTTTACAGCATCATGATGGTCGCATCCGTGTTTGGCGACATCGCGCTGAACGCACATTGGAAGCGTGTATTCGTCATCGCCATACTGGCGTATCACCCGGCGTGATGGTATGGGGTGCCATTGGGGTTACACATCTCGGTCACCTCTTGTTCGCATTGACGGCACTTTGAACAGTGGACGTTACATTTCCGATGTGTTACGACGCGTGTCTCTACCCTTCATTCGATCCCTGCGAAACTCTACGTTTCAGTAGGATAACGCACGACCGCATGTTGCAGGTCCTGTACGGGCATTTCTGGATACAGAAAATGTTCGACTGCTGCCCTGGCCAGCACATTCTCCAGATCTCTCACCAATTGGAAACGTCTGGACAGTGTTGGCCGAGCAACTGGCTCGTCACAATACGCCAGCCACTATTCTTGATTAACTGTGGTATCGTGTTGAAGCTGCATGGGCAGCTGTACCTGTACACGCCATCCAAACTCTGTTTGATTCAATACCCAGGCACACCACACACACCCATGCCCGAGGCAGGATTCGAACCTGCGACCCTAGCGGTCGCGCGTTTCCAGACTGTAACGCCTAGAACCGCTCGGCCACCACGACCGGCTGGATTCACTGTCATCGACCATCCTCCATGCAGTCCCGCCTTAGCCGCATCTGATTTCATCTGTTTCCAAAACGTAAGGACACCGAAGACTTCAATTTGGCACTGTTGAAGTGGTGTAAGCAGAGACGAAACTGTGCCTCTGGCAACGAACTCATACATTCTACCGTGACAGTATCAACAAAGCGTTTCTCATTGGGGGGAATACGATTTTCACTAGTGTCACTAAGCTGAGACGTAAATACCTAGACATATAGAATAAAGATGTAGGATGTTAATAACGTTTGTTTTATTTTAAAATCTTTGAGAGTTTTCACCAAAAAATTCGGAGGCATTACTTTCAGCTCGTCCTTGTTTTTCCTCTCTGTATGTGAAGTCTAATCACAGGAACTACTGGAGGAACTTTCATACAATTTTGTCTGCCAGATAAACTGATTCACGAGGATGGTTTGCTTACATAATTTGTCATCGCCATGTCAGGCAAGTCGTCCAGCAGTGGACACTTAGTGCTAGCTGTGAAAAGCTGGGACGGATCACTAACATCTCATATTTCACTTTGAAAACGCTTATTTCCTCATTAAAAATACTAACATAGATTTATAGATTGTAAAATTGTCAGTATAGGCACTTTTATAAGCAATTCTTACTAAATTCCTCTCTGTCACCTGTTGATGTTTGAAGTTACGTCGTTTTTCTTGGAATGTATTCTAAAACATTATTGTTATTTTAAGGTGAAAATTAAGCAGAAAACCTTCCCTGTACTTTTAGAGGCAGCATTAAGCAGGGTGGCGGGTCATTATCATCACGTCTTCTCAGTTAGAAACAAGGAAATCAATCAAGTATTCTCATACATGTTTTTGATCAAATGTGACAACGGAAATTTCTCACACGAACAGAGGTTGGACAATCTACCTCTGGAGCCATGATGACATCAGGACTATGCCTACGTAGTATAGCATTGGTGTTTCGAGACGCTACTGTAAGCATTTTTGTTTTTAACAAAGCCTTTGGTACTACTGACTGAAATTTTACTTGTGAAACTTAAACGGCCTACAATTTCTCTCCAAGTGCAGTACAATAGTTTCACTCGTACCTAATGTGCGATAGTTCTCTCATTGTCTGTCGATGACACGCCACAGCCCTAGCCAATTGTCAGTACCTCATTTGTGCTGAAGACTTCCTGTTGTAATCAACTACAAAACCAACCAAATTAAGGGCAACTTTCGAGAATGTCAATACTGATCCATGTCTATTACGAAAATGGGGATATGGGCATAGAATATTGCGTTAAAGTCCAATTCATCGAAAACTCAAGTTAGTCTGGCTTGTAACCGTAGGCCCATTAATTAGACACTGTGTGAGCCCCTATCATCCTTATTCCTAAAAGGAACAAGTATTAATTCATCTACGTGAGTAAAGAGATTTGGAGTAATAACGGATGAGAACTTAATGCTGTCTCAGCAGATAGATACAATTTGCTAGAAGATATCACCTAAGTTCAGGGTAAACCGACTGAGGTAACTGAACGATCCGAGCAATAGACGTAATTCCCATTTCCTTTAATCCACTGAAGGATGAAAGCAATGGTACACTTACTTCCTTTGAAACAAGGTTTTGCTCAAAGTGGCAGCATAATGTCAGTTTGCAGACACAGATACAACACAACATAATGTTTTTATTGTGGTCTTCAGTACGAAGACAGACGTAATGAATCTCTTAATTCTAGTCTGTCCTGTGCAAGCCTCTTCGTCTCAGTATAACTACTGCACTCTACATCCACTTTAATCTACTAACTGTGGTCAAGCTTTTTTCTATCTTCTTCTACAATAAATAATATCACACACACACACTCAACACACACACACACACACACACACACACACACACACACACACACACAAAACACCCAAACTTATTGCTAACTCAACACAGCACACAACGATAGCGAAATACATTACTTGCCATTAAAATTGCTAAACCACGAAGATGACGTGCTACAGACGCGAAATTTAACCGTCAGGAGGAAGATGCTGTAATATGCAAATGATTAGCTCTTCAGAGCATTCACACAACGTTGGCGCCGGTGGCGACACCTACAACGTGCTGACATGAGGAAAGTTTCCAACAGATTTCTCATACACAAACAGCAGTTGACCGGCGTTGCCTGATGAAACGTCGTGTGATGCCTCGTGTAATGAGGAGATATGCGTACCATCAGGTTTCCGTCTTTGATAAAGGTCGTATTGTAGCCTATCGCGATTGCGGTTTATCGTATCGCGACACTGCTGCTCGCGTTGGTCGAGATCCAATGACTGTTAGCAGAATATGGAATCGGTGGGTTCAGGAGGGTAATACGAAACGCCGTGCTGGGTCCCAACGGCGTCGTAACACTAGCAATCGAGATGACAGGCATCTTATCCGAATGGCTGTAACGGATCGTGCAGCCACGTCTCGATCCCTGAGTCAACAGAAGGGGACGTTCGCAAGACAACAACCATCTGCACGAACAGTTCGACGTTTGCAGCAGCATGGACTATCAGCTCGGAGACCATGGCTACTTTTACCCTTGACGCTGCATCACATACAGAAGCGCTTGCGATGGTGTACTCAACGACGAACCTGGGTGCACGGATGGCAAAACGTCATTTCTTCGGATGAATCCAGGTTCTGTTTACAGCATCATGATGGTCGCATCCGTGTTTGGTGACATCGCGGTGAACGCACATTGGAAGCGTGTATTCGTCATCGCCATACTGGCGTATCACCCTGCGTGATGGTGTGGAGTGCCATTAGTTACACGTCTCGGTCACGTCTTATTCGCATTGACGTCTCTTTGAACAGTGGACGTTACATTTCAGATGTGTTACGACCTGCGGCTCTACCCTTCATTCGATCCCTGCGAAACCCTACATTTCAGCAGGATAATGCACGACCGCATGTTGCAGGTCCAGTACGGGCCTTTCTGGATACAGAAAATGTTCGACTGCTGCCCTGGCCAGTACATTCTCCAAATCTCTCACCAATTGGAAACGTCTGGTCAATGATGGCCGAGCAACTGGCTCGTCACAATACACCAGTCACTACTCTTGATGAACTATGGTATCGTGTTGAAGCTGCTTGGGCAGTTGTACCTGTACAAGCGATCCAAGCTCTGTTTGACTCAATCCCCTGGCGTATCAAGGCCGTTATTACGGCCAAAGGTGGTTGTTCTGGGTAGTGATATCTCAGGATCTATGCACCCAAATTGTGTGAAAATTTAATGACATGTCAGTTCTAGTATAGTATATTTGTCCAATGAATACCCTTTTCTTATCTGCATTTCCCCTTGGTGTAGCAATTTTAATGGACAGTAGTGTATATGAGGGCGTGATGGGAGGTAATGTGTCAAACTTGTGATTTTTTCCTTGATATCAGTTGAGGTATTACATATTCTGCATATTGCATGGTCAAATTTCCCGTTTTGCTGACGAAAGGAAAAAAAACCACTGTGGTAAGTTGGTATAGGGGCAAACTGCTGAGGTCATCGGTCCCTAGGCTTATACCCTACTTAATCTAACTTAAACTGACTTATGCTAAGGACAACACAGACACCCGTGCTCGAGGGAGGCCTCGAAGGTTCGATCGGGTGGGGGTGGGGGGTGGCGTCGGAAGAGGGGCGGGGGGGGAGCCGCGCGTACAGTTTCAGAGCGCCCCAGTCCGCGCGGCACTGACTAAAGTTGCTTCCCTTCTACCACTAGGGGGCTCCGAATTGTAGCGTGTAACGGTGTGGTATGTAATGCAACTATGTCGGTAGGTGAGAAAGATCGTGCTGTAATAAAGTTATAACGGCAGAAAACGTGAAGTCTATAGATGACTGAAAACGTGTATGGTGATGCTTACATCGACATCAGTGATGTGCGGCGTTGGAATGTTCGTACTCGTAATAAGCGAGACAGTGGTGCTAACCTCATCATGTGTGTCACATCTCAGAGTGGACGACTGAGTACAGCAGCCGACGAGACTCACCGGAATCGGCATCATAAACTCATCAGAGAAAATCTTCAGACAACACAGACACAGCTCTCAGGTAAGTGTGCACATCACGAGAGATGCTACAGGCCATTAGTGTCAAAGGCTGATGTACGAAAAACTGTGTACACAGTGGGTGCCTCGAATGCTCTCTACTGACAAGGAACAGAGGACAGTGGAGATCCGTCAACTATTACTTTTGAGATCTGAGCGCGAGGTTGATGAGATCCTTAAAAATACTGTCACAGGTGATGAAAGAAGGGTTCATCATCTGGTCGCAGAAAAGGAAGGACAACATAGTGGAGCTAAGCCACAAACGATCGCCGATACCAAAAACGTTCAAGACCATACCATCAGTAGGCAAAATCATGCTCATAGTGTTCTTGCATGATTGAGGTGTAGAGCATCTTGAATTCATGTCTAAAGGCACCACCGTGAACTGTGCAAGCTACTGCGAGACCCTCAGGAAACTGAGAGCACCAATTCAAAAAGTTCGTCCACTTATGCAGCACTCTCTCTTTCAGCATGGCAGTTTCAAATCATACGTGAGGGCTGCAACATTCTGCGATAACCCGGCGTCTTGGGTTCACTGTCATCGACTATCCTCCATGCAGACGCATCTTAGTTGCATCTGATTTTCATCTGTTTACAAAACGGAAGGACACCGAAGACTTCAATTTGACGTTGTTGAAAAGGTTTAAGCAGAGACGAGGCTGTGGCTCTGTCAACAAAGGCATACATTCTCCAGTGACAGTATCAACAAAGCATTCTCGTTGGATGGAATACAATCTTCACTAGTGTCACTAAGTTGAGAAGTAAATACCCAGACATATAGAATAAAGACGTAGGATGTTAATAACGTTTGTTTTATTTAAAAATCTTTGAGAGTTTTCACCAAAAAAATTCGGAGACATTACTTTCAGCTCGTCCTCGTTTTTCCTCTCTGCATAAGAAGTCTAATCACAGGAACTACTACAGGAATTGTGATACAATTTTGTCTGACAGATAAACTCATTCACTAGGATGGTTTGCTCACATAATTTGTCATCGCCATGGCAGGCAAGTCGTCCAGTAGTGGATACATAGTGCTAGCTGTGAAAAGCCGGGACGGGTCACTTACAACTCATATTTCACTATGAAAATGCTCATTTCGTCATTAAAAGAACTAACATAGGTTGAGGGGTTGTAAAGTTGTCAGTATTGGCAGTTGTATAAACAATCGTTACTCCGTTCCCCCCTCTCTCTCTCTCTCTCTCTCTCTCTCTCTCTCTCTCTGCTGTTGATGTTTGAAGCTACGTCTTTCCTCTAGGAATATATTCTAAAACATTACTGTTATTTTAAGATGAAAACTAAACAGAAAATCTTCCCTGTACTCTTACAGGCAGAGTTAAGCAGTGTGACGGGTCATTATTATCACGTCCTCTCATTGAGAAGCAAGGAAATCACTAAAGTATTCTCATTCATCTTTCTGATCAAATGTGACGATGGAAATTTCTTACACCAACAGACGTTGGACAATCTACCTCTGGAGTGATGGTGGCCTCAGGCACTGTGCCCACGTAGTATAGCATGGGGGTTCGAGAAGCTATTGTAAGCTATTTTGATTTTAACAAAGCCTTTGGCACTACTGACTGATATTTCACTTGTGAAACTTAAAGGGCCTTACATTTCTCTCCAAGTGCAGTACAATGGTTTCACTCGTACCTAATGTGCGATAGTCTTCTCATAGTCTGTCGATGACACGCCACAGCTCTAGCCAATGAAAATCACTGACTGTGCTGTGTGCAGTCTGTGGCTGGTTTGCATTGTTGGAATTTGCTATTGTAGTGTTGGGCAGTTGGCTGTTAACAGCGCGTAGCGTTGCGCAGTTGGAGGTGAGACGCCAGCAGAAGTTGATGTGGGGAGAGAGATGGAGTTTTGAGAGCGGATGATCTGGACGTGTGTCCATCAGAGAGAGTAAATTTGTAATACTGGATATCATGAACTGATATATATGACTTTTGAACATTATTAAGCTAAATACATTGTTTGTTCTGCATCAAAATCTTTCATTTGCTAAGTATGCCTATCAGTAGTTAGTGCCTTCAGTAGTTAGAATCTTTTATTTAGCTGGCAGTATTGGCGCTCGCTGTATTGCAGTAGTTCGAGTAACGAAGATTTTTGTGAGGTAAGTGATTCATGAAAGGTATAGGTTATTGTTAGTCAGGGCCATTCTTTTGTAGGGATTTTTGAAAGTCAGATTGCGTTGCGCTAAAAATATTGTGTGTCAGTTTAGTG